>NW_020837961.1:16139663-16187156 GCF_003676395.1 Aethalodelphis obliquidens
AAAAAAAAAAAAAAAAAAAAAAAAAAGAAACACCGCCAGACAGAAAGAAAGAAAGATAGATAGGAAGATAGGTAGAGAGATAAAACAAAAGAAAAGAAAAACTACTTTCCAAGGTCTAGGTGGGTTCATATTTTCGGTAAAACTACATAAAGCAAAGACATGACCCCTAGAAACCGTCCCCAGACCCTGTATGGAGAAGACGTGGATGTTACTTTGCTTTCTACGTCTCCAAATATAAGTGGTCTGAGTGAAAAACAGATGTGTAAGAAAGACACCTCTCAACACCCAGGAGGTGTCTGTCATTCTTACCTCCCCAGGGCACGCAGATGCCAGACAAGGGCCACCTTCAAATCACTGGTGCTTCTCAGGAAATAGGGCAGAGCTGGAATCTTAAAGCTAACAGGGCAGCCAGTCCCAGCCACAAGCCCCTAAAAGTTTTCCAGGGAAAACTCACCTCAGGTCCACCCTTGAGCTCCCTGGGAGACCCTATCAGGCTCAGATCTCCAAAGCCCACCTGGGTGGTTTGTGCCCATGGCTGTCCCACACTGAGTTATTAGCGTATTTCCTTACCCTCATTTAAATGACTTAAAAATCAAAGGTTACTCCCTGGCTTGCAACCCGTTTGTTCTCCTGCCAAAAGGACCCAGAGTAATTTCATTTCTCCACAAACAATGCCACTTCTTTACAGAAATTTCTTCTCCCTTAAGTGTGATACCACATCAAATACCACCCAGAACCTAAGTTAGAAATTTTATGAGATGTTTTCCTCTATGATGGAAGGTATATATTTACTATTCATTCTTACAGAGGCCAGCTACTGCTATTTTGAAATTGTGGAGGTATGTGAGTCTTAAATACCCGATATCATCAGTACTTTATTTTCTTATCTTATTAAATTTCTTTTGAGCTCTCAAAATACCCCCAGAGTACCATGGTATAGTTTGCTGTAAAGTCTTAATATTAAACAATTTGTTTTCAAAGCATTCCCAACAACCTGGAAAAGCAGGAATACTCATCTCATTTTATCCTTGAGGAAAACGGAACCCAGAGAAGTTTGGTGATTTGCTGAAGGTCACACAGCTATTGATTTTTTAGAATCAGAACAGAATGTCTACTTCAATAATCTTTCTCTACCAAGTGGAAGCTGTGTACTTGCTTCCCAGCACTTTTCAGTCAGTACTAATCAACACCTGAGTTTAGGGTTTCTATGTTTTGACCCATTTTAAGGTTGCAGGAACACTGAACAAGAGAATTTTGTTTATAAGGTTTCTGTTTCTTGCAGGGGTGGGCGCAGGGTAGGCAGGAATCACTTTAAGGACAATAATAGGATACTAATAATAGAACACGTATGAGGCACAAAGGACTCCTAAAATGCACAACTTTAACCTTATGAAAAAGGCCAGAGTTTAAATAAAGTCAGAGATGAAGGGCTGAGAGTAAGGGCTGAGATTAATAAAGTCAGAGATGAAAAATGAGAGATTATTAAACACTTAGGAATGTAGGGTGTATTCACTAATGTCTGGGGTGACATCATACGAGACAACCACACCCTTCGTGAAACTGCATAGATCAATGGTTTGATCCAACCTTGTGTTTCTTAGATTTCCAAGCTCTGAACTATGAATACTCCAGGGGGGAAAAAGGAAAACCCAGAAATACTGTAACCAATTCTCCACCTACCCAAATGATGCTGAGAAAAAACAAAAATTGCCAGAAGTCAAACAAAATCTAAGCGACAGTGGTGAGGGTCCAGAATTGGAAGGAAATCAACTTCTCCCCTCAGAATGCCTTTAAACAGAGGTGGCAATATTTAAGGTCTTAATGTTTCAGACCTGCTCAGCCAGGGGAGGAGAGGACTTTGAGGGTGTGTGGTAACATTCTTAAACTTTAAAAAGTCAACATAATTGGGCTTCCCTGGTGGCGCAGTGGTTGAGAGTCCGCCTGCCGATGCAGGGGACACGGGTTCATGCCCCGGTCCGGGAGGATCCCACATGCCGCGGAGCGGCTGGGCCCGTGAGCCATGGCCGCTGAGCCTGCGCGTCCGGAGCCTGTGCTCCGCAACGGGAGAGGCCACAACAGTGAGAGGCCCGCCTACTGCAAAAAAAAAAAAAAAAGTCAACATAATTATGGAAGAAGAAGTAGACTCAATTTACTTGGCACCAAAAAAGAGGCAGCAGAGCTGGAAGGGACAGGAGAAGATGTCAGTTCCAGCATAAAGAGGCCTTTCTAATACCAGCGGGTCTCCAGCAGCGGGGCAGAGAAGGCGGCCTGAGAAACATGGGCTTCCCCTGGCGGGAGCTGAAGCTGTGAACCTCCCTCAGCCGTGCTCCAGGAGGGATTCTCGAAGAGGAGGGGAATCTGGCACCTACTGTCCTTTAGGTTCCTTCCAGTTTTAAGACCATTCTATGATTTCATCCATTTTTAATGGGCTTTTTATTTGTGATTCACACCAAAGTCTGAGCAAAAATCAGATTGTTCCCAAACACTCTTCCATGATCCATGGCTGTACGCAAAGAGCTCCATGGATAACAGGACAGTTATCTGAGGAATTTAGCAAAACAAGCAAACCAACACACACCTGTGCCTGAAATACCGAGACCCTCCCTCACCAAAAGGTGAAAAAAAGTATGGTCCCAACTGTCAGTAGATTCCTGGAGCGCTGTCCTCTCTGGGTTTAATTTGGAGGATGAGAACTTGGCTTCTCAAACTCATTTTCATACTTTTACCCTGCCCAGCCTGCAGGGGCAGTTTTAATTGAGAGGCCTTCAACTGTTTCCATGGAAACAACAATCATTTGGGGGCTGAGCTGGACTGAAGATTCTACTCATTTAATCCCACATTCTGGCAAAAGACAGGGCTGGAGACAGATACTGGGAGCCTGTAGGAAATCATATTCTGCAGAGGACAGAAAAGACAACCAAAAACTTAATTTTTAATGGATCCCAGGTAGTTGTCAGCCGCAAACTAACCTGAATCTTAAAACACAAAGTACGGCAGTCAAGGCCCAGTTTTCTTTTCCTGAGGATTAGGATAGCTAACTTGGATGGGGATGGAAAAAAGACTTACTCTTTCACCTGTGCAGTGTCTCCAAATACTCACTGAAGAGCAGTCTTACTGTTTCTAACTACACAGAGAAGCCAAAGAGGAGCTGAACATAATCCTGGCAACAATGACTGGGGACTACAAAACCGACAGGCAGTTGACAGCTCAGCCTTCTGCTGTCTCAAAGACGGGGTCTTTCCCTGGACTCCTTAACTGTGTTAAACTCAAGTTGACAGATGAGTAAGAAGCGCTAGGACATGCCAGCTGAAGAATAATTATAATTAAAGCTTGTAGTTGACAAGAAGCCGGAAGAAAAAAAAAATCCAATATTACAGTTAAGTCTGCCAAGTGATTTAAAACAGGCATTCAGATTCGTGGTAAATCCTGAGGAACGTGCAAGCACACCCGCGGCAGACACCTTATCTTCCGGGCACCTGTGTGCACCACCCTCTCCTTCAGGGAACAGCGCCTCCCTCTTCTTGTGAGGATTCCTTCTTCCCAAACCCACTCCACCACCACCTCAGAGCTGCCAGCTCTCACGTGACCCCACCGCCCCGGCAGGAGTCGGAAAGCCTGAAATTCCCTGCCTCCGACACCAGGATCTGGAACAGGCATCCGTCTCTAGCGGCTGAGGCTGTAAATGGCCCAACTCTGGAGCCACGTGCAGCGTGTTTTTCACCTTGTGGAGAAAGTCAGTCTGTAGCGAGAAACAAAGAACGAGGGTAGGGGAAGAAAATCCTGACAGTATTATAAGCCCTGGCCTGACCGTGAGTCCTGTGAGTCACTCAGGATCCTCAGACCCCTTGATCGCATAGAGTGGTTGTATCTGGATCTGAATTTGCACCTGAGGAGTCCCACACAACACGACAGCTTCGAATAAACTGTGCTTTAGTGTTGCATCTACGTGCGTGCGAGCACACACACGACCAAAACGAAAGCTCACAATCTACCCTGGAAAAAAGTGTTGGGTCGGGGGTGGGAAGCAGACGGGGCGGGGTGGGCAGTATAGAGGGCAGTGTTGGATTTAATGATACCTTTACTCAGATGGCTGACGTTTCCAGTCAACACAGCAACTGAGCCAGTGTAAATAATCTCCTTCACGCTGACTCACTATCAATTCAGCATCACTAATGAAACAATCAGTTCTGGAAGGAACTTTTAGGTTTTGCCTACGTCACCAACGACATGTACATGATTTCAGCTCCAGTTCTCCACGTTGACTTGAATGGTCAGTCCTTGGGTTTAAATAACCACTTTTTAGAACTCAAACTTATTGAAAAAATAAACCAATACAAAACGTTATCTGGCTACTCTCCTTTGTACCCAGAGCTGCTGCTGATGTGAGAAGAGCACACACAGAGCCTGAATTTGCACCCCAGTAGTAAGTCCTCCTCCTGCCTGGATCCTGCAGCAACGCCCTGGGAGTTAAAGACGTCAAGGGTACTGGCCTTGTGCGTAAGGTCAGAAAATAGCATCCTATGAAGCTGAATCTAACCGGAATAAGGATAAATGGAGGAAGAGCGGGACAGCTGTCCACATGTACTTATTCCTTTAGCCATTTGTTAGGGTTGACGTGAAGGTGGAATTCTGAACAGGAGCAGCAAAGACAGAAAAAGAAGGAGTGAGAATAAGAGAGAGAGCCAGAGACCAAGATTGCAGGCCACAAGAAGAATATATTCGAATACTATAGAGTCAAGAATAAAAGGAGGATTTCTCATACACATATCCTTTGTTAATACATGAAGATTACATTAAGAAAAACTAGTATAAATGAACATCCATCAGAATTCTTCATATTCATACTGTATACACCTGTACCTATATTCTTGTGACCCTCACTCATCTCCTCCAAGTCTACAGCTGTTGGGGCAGCAGAGGCAAAAACAAATCGACCGTAACCAAGTGCTGCTGTAAAGACAAAATGAAGAGCAGTCAATTTAAAAAGTTAAAACAAGTATTTTCAGCAAATTAGCCATTCCACAAATTGGCTGTTAGACAACTAGCTTTTGGCATATCAATCTGGAGCCTTTAAGAGATGACTGCTGAGGAAAATAGGAGATTTCCATTAACCCCTACGTACTAGACAGTATCTCTCAGACTTAGCAAGGAGACCAAGATGAGTCTAAGAAGAAATAAGACACATTAATGGAACACGGCTGAGGCAATATCATTATAACACAAGTTTAGAAAGCCAACAAACAAAAAATGTACTGATGTGTATCTGTCACCATACAAGGGAGCCTCTGAAATTCCAGCTACTTAGACAAGTCTGCTCTAGGGTGTGGCAGACAGCAGTCCAGGGTCGGCCTCCTCCTGGCACAAGCCACCTGGCTCACCTGCAATTTCCCCTGGAATCCAGAAAAAGGGCAGCCTGGACAAGGGCTAGATGTAGGGCAGACAGACAGACGGGACATCGCAATACAGACTACCTTGTCTTGAATCTCAGTTCCACTACCTATTACCTGTGTGATCTCGGTTAAGCTACCAAACCTGCCTAAGCCTCAGTTTCCACATCTATGAAATGGTACCCTACATCATAAGTTATCATGAGGATGTAGGAAATAATCTAAGTTAAATCCAAACACTATGCTAAGTCTTTGGCACATAACGAGAATTCAATCAAAGTTTATCATCACTACTGTACTGGACCAAGAGGAAGACATCAGATGCTACAGAAAGCACACTGGAGGGGCTTCTAACCCAACGGCTTTGGAGAGGAATCCATTCTGCTTTGGCACTTGCCCCGCCTGACCCCCTTCTAAGAAACTCCGTGGCCACACTGGATGATCGTGTCTAAAGGAGGTGGCAGGAACCGACGTGCCAATCAATCTTCTTTCTTGAGAAACTGGACGTCACCTAAAAGGCACTCAGAGTAAAGGCAGAAGGAAGAGGCCATGAGTAAGCAAAAGCCAGGAGTAGGCAGAGGCCATGAGGGGGTGGAAGCTGAGAGTACACAGAAGCGGCGCAGCGGAGAAAGGAGCAGTGAGAAGTCAGCCAGTAGCGGAGAGCATGCCCAGCAGCCGGCAGCCACGTGGCCGGGATGCTGCACACTGAACCAGGCCAGGGATACCACCGCTGCCAAGAAGCTGACTGCGCACGCTGGTCGCTGAAGATTCATGGCTCCTGAATGACTTCCCAGTTACTAAACCATGTCCCATTCCCTTCGAGATCTCGTCCTCCAATGGTCTGATGAACATGGTAAGTCTCAGTAAGGATATGACTCCACCCTCCACCCTCCATCTCCCCATCAGCACCTCGTTCATTCAACGGTCTCTGGAATTTAAGCAGCCCCTCCCCAGGGTTCGGCGATAAAAGACTATATTCTGAGCATCACTATTTCTTCTCGGAAGAGGTTTTTACACACATGCAGAAATGAAAACGCAAGCAAAACTCCAGAAGGGTTTCAAACCAATAAACCTCAGGAGTGTCTGTGGTTTTCCCCACCAGCACAGAGCAGCCTCTGTGTGCCACCTGGCAAGCTTCAGTCTCTTCTCTCTCAACTCAGCAAAGAAATGCAAAAATAGCATTAATAAGCCCCTAAAGTCTGGGACTTTTCTGCTTTGGCATATACAGGCGCATTCCTTCCCACTGCTGGATAAGAAACAGAGAGACAGGGAAATGGAATGTGCACCCAAAGCCAGGCCAGATGGACCCCTTGGAGATTTATGACCCTGGGCCCTGACTCACCCACCCTGCCTAAACTACTCCTGGGTGAAACTGGCAACACTTTTCCTAGAGTAAGAGGGGGAGAAGCATTTCCCTACCTGAGAAAGAATGACAAGATAGGACATTTTCAAGAAAATGAGCTACTCAGAGAGGATGGCCCTGGAGAGCTGGCGATGGGTTTTGAAACAATGTCCACAGGAAGTCCAAGCTGGGACACAGGGGCACAGGGAAACGTGCCCCTTAACAATTCATCGGAGATCCTCAAGGAATGTTACAGGGCAAAGCCACACTGCAAACTCCAAAACACCCATGTATCTAAGGAATTCCTGCAGGATCCAGAGAGAGGATGCAGAGGAATGGGAGCTGGCTGGGACCTGAGTTCAGGGAGATATGAGGGTGTAGGGGCAGCATAACTCGTGGCCTGGCAAAGAGATGTAAGGTTAAAGGAAGACCGGACGCTTTCAAGATGTGTGGTTTTCCATTTTTATCTTGTCAGAAAAGGTCATCGGTGAGATTCAAGTAATCCCTTCTTGCAGATAAAAATCGGCCACTGCCTGCTTTTGTGGTGAGAAAGAAAAGGAGGGGTAGTCGTATCTCAGGGCTCCACAGACTCCTGCAATCAAGCAGCCACTGGGGAGGACAGCTGCACCAAGTCCCCTCGCTGGTACCACGCTCAGGCCGGGAAACTACCATCACCACCCTGGTGGGAGTGACTGCCTCTCTGAACAAGGAAACAGCCACTTGCAAAAGTGTCGCTTTTCAGAAATCCAGCGTGTTCCTAGCCACTCTCCAGATATTTCATTTGCACGTTCAGAAGATGAGAGACATACCCAGGAATATTCCTGAGTAAAAAGTTTAAACTGAAATATGTAATAGAGGCTCTGATCACGGTGGCCCTGCAACTAAGGCGGAAAAAAAAAAAAGTCTAGCCTAGTGGCAGGTGATCACTATTCTAGGGCTTCAGAGATACACAACTCATTCAGATCCTGAGCAAAGAGGAATCACCTGAGAGGTGCCGGGTGCTGTGCTAGTCATGCGTATTTGGAGAAAACGTATGGTGACACCGTCAGGAGTTAGTCTAGAGGGAAGACAAGTTAGCAGGAGTGCGCTGGGCAGAGGTATGAGCAGTGTGTGTTATGGGGGTGTAGACAGGAGGGGCAGAAGGTCACGTCAGCAAGTACAGAGACAAAGCGGCAGGACCAGGCCCACCGAGAGGTCTACCTGTGAGTATGACAAGTGGTGAGAGGAGACAGAGGTTGGTGGAGCGGGGCAGGGTTTGAATCTGAAGGCCTTTTGAGCAGAGGAGGGTCATCTGTGCATTTAGAAAGCTTACTCCTTGGGCAGCGGGTAGGTGCTAAGGAAACTTACACCTGCTACAGCTGCTAGCAGCTAAGGAGCCGCTAGGTTCCGTGGTGACACAGGCGAGAGATGCTGAACGCTGGGACGAAAGCCACGTAAGAGCTCCCCTACCGAGCACGGACTCCGCCAGGCACGGGCTACCTGCATTATTTCCCCCTCACAGTAAACCTTCCAGGTACGGCTACTATCCACGGCAGGACACAGACCCAGAGACGGAGTAACTTGCCAGGTGACCCGGGTGAGAAAGTGGCCGAGCAGGGGCTTTGAGCCCTGCCACCTGACCCCAGAGCAGTGTTTTAACCACGATGCTCTACTGTCTGAAGAGAGACAGCAGCAGTGGGCAAGCCGATTCTTGTTTTCAATGTAACATCATGTGCTTGTTTCTAAAATGTTCAGAAAACTATGAAACGTGATGTTAGAATGATAGTCACACCTCAGACTTTACTGATAACAATCTGAAAACCAAAGTGAGTAGGAAACAACCTCCCCCTACACACACACACACACACACACACACAGGCAAAGACTTCCTTCTCTTGCACGTCTCAGTGAAACCAAGTGGATAAGAAGTGGGTGAGGGAATTGAGATTTCTCCAGAGAAAGCAGTCGCTGTGCTGTGTGACTCTCCTTCCTGGGTAGGGGAGCAGGATTCTTTTGATTCAAAACCTAGTAAGGAAGTTTCAAGGGGACCCCTGAGGAAGCTCTGAGACACCACAAGGAGGGCCTGAGTCTGCCCGGGAAGGAGGCTGTGGCTTGAGGTCTAACCCCTGCCCCGGAAATCTGGGGTTGAGGAGGGCAGCAGGGCAGACAAGGGCTGTCCCGGTGGGACTGGCCTCACCCCCAGACGAGCGTGCCCAGGAGAAAAGATGACGGCAGCACAGGGCAGGCAGCTTGGGGTGAGAAGAGACCCGAGAAGCAGATCTGAGAGGAGCTGGTGGACGGCACGTCTGGGCAGGGGTGCAAGGCGGCCACGGGGAACAGGGATGTCCACCAAGCTGAAGGGAACCGCCAGGCAGAGGGACTCGCAGGGAAGCTTCCAAAAGACCAAGGCAGCATCCCCTTTACCAGCTGTCAGGCCCAGAGGGCGAAGTCCCACCCCTACTTATGCCCTGACAGGAAGTGGGTAGAGGAACCTCAGGGGGACCGGGGGAGGGGTGACAGGAGGAAGCAGGGGGCGGGTGAAGGCCTCAGCCCTTCCTCTCTTCAGGGGCGCAAGGCTAACGGTGCTGGGCAAGGGAGGACACTTTAAGGCAATGTTAGGTTCGGGGTTTCGATTTATTATCCAGCCCTGTCTAATAACTGGGCCTGGACTTGGGCCTAAAATGAGCGCAGGACTCTGGTATCTGAGGGTAAACAATGAAGACACTCAATTTTTGACCCCCCTGAATTTTCATTCCTGAGAAATCCCTCTGCAAAGTTTACCGGGACATACGAACAGTGAAGAATTAAGGGTTTTTCCAACATATTTCATGTGTCTGCTGACCATACTGGGTACAGCACCTACAGATCATAGGCTGACTTTCCAGGTACTGAACGACAGCTGTGGCTTTCAGATTTTTTTTTTTTTTTTTTTTTTGCAGTGCGTAGGGCCTCTCATTGTTGTGGCCTCTCTCTTTGTGGAGCACAGGCTCCGGACGCGCAGGCTCAGCGGCCACGGCTCATGGGCCCAGGCGCTCCGCGGCATGTGGGATCCTCCCGGACCGGGGCACAAACGCGTGTCCCCTGCATTGGCAGGCGGACTCTCAACCACTGCGCCACCAGGGAATACCCTGCTTTTCAGATTTTTAGCTGCAACAGAGAACTTGAGGGGATTACACGGACAATTGAGAAAGAGATGCAAACTTCCTACATTTCAGGTAATAAACTGACATCTTCGAAAGTATTTTCAGCATCTCAGAAATGTCTCCTTGAAGTAGTATCTCAGGTGAGGCATGCCTTTTTCTGTTTAAGTGACCCGGTAGCCACTTCCACCTACCACCTTCCCTCTGGCTACCTTGACCGCTACTGCTAAGAACTGCCTGAATCACGGAATCTCCTTGTCTAACTTCTCCTTCCTGGGAAAACAGGGAAGGTATTTCCAAGGCGAGTCTACTGTACGATCGTGACAGCAAGCAACTGGAGGGTTCTGAAGTGAGACTGACAATTACAGGCAGTGGTCAGGGCGCAAAGCCTCCAGGACAGTCAGGGAGAAAAGCGACAGAAGCTAGAGCTCTTCTCATTGCCATTCTGCCTCCTGGGGCAGGACTGTGCACCCACTCTCTCCTTCCAGCCGCTGCCGACAGAGCCAGGCCAGGCGAGGAGGTTGGAGGAGCAGAGAGGGGACTCAGGGAGGGAGAGCCCGTGGGGGGCACTCTTGCATATTCTCATTCACTTGGTCACAAGCAACACGGCATCCGCAGTATAGCAGGCACGATGCTAGACCCGAGCATAAAGCGGTGAAGGAGACGGGCTCCTGGCCTCGAGGAGTCTTCAGGTCAGACAAGCCAGGCCCGGCACCCCCTCCGCCCAGGGGGCTGGTGCTGGGGAAGCGGTGGCAGGACGCCCAACAGGAACCAGGAGCTCACACTGAGGACCAGGGAAGCGCACTTCTCCCACTCGGAAGAGCCGAGTCTCCCCCTAGCCCTCAATAGCTCTGCTGGCAGCCGCCTCGCTGGCGGCTGTCAGTGATCTGTCGCTCGGCCTCTGGCCCCGACCTGAGAATTAAGTAAAAAGCGTAAACACGGGAATTCCCTGGTGGTCCGGTGGTTAGGGCTCCAAGCTCTCCCTGCCAAGGGTCCGGGTTCCATCTCTGGTCAGGGAACTAAGATCCCACAAGCCACGCGAAAGTGGGTGGGGGAAGGCATAAACATTAGGCAAAACGGAAGAGGAAAGGTACCCCTAGTTTTTCCACGAATCAAGATAATCATATATAGAGTCCCACTTTTATGCCAGAAATAAATAAAATTTTCCCCTGATATCCAGAATTAATGGATGTAAGAAATCTGCTATTTCTAACACTGAACCCCTATCATATCAGACTTCAGAAACCACATGTAATTTTACTTCCTTTTAGGCTGTAAGAACTGATAACATGCTTACTAGAGATCTGAGGTGACTACTGACTTCTATACTGCGTGATAGAGCCAGGGTTTAAAAGAATGCTTTCATCTTCCCTTTTCGCTCATTCATTCACGAACGTCTATTACGTGCCAGTTAACGTTCTAAGTACTAGAGTGTAGCAGTAAACAAAAGTCCCTCTTGGGGCGGGGGGAATCCTTGTTAGCACAGAAGTGATAAGTCCTATGAAAACACAGAGGGGGAAAAACACAGGGAAGAGGGGAAAAGGGCTGGGATTGGGGTGAGAGTGGCTGCTTCACCTTCACCTACAGACAAAGGTGACATTTGAGCAGAGACCAGGAAGGAAAGGACGTCAGGTAGGGGAAGAGCAGTGCAAAGGGCCTGGGGTGGTGGGTCCATCTGAGATGTCAGAGGAACAGCAAGATGATGAATGGGGGCTACAGTGCATCAGGGGAGGGCACAGTGTGGGAAATAAGGTCTCAGAAGTGAGGGAGCACCACACACAGCTTTGAGCGAGACAGTAAGTGCACTGGAGGGTTTGGAGTAGAGAAATGACAGCATCTGTCTTACATTTAAAAGAATCACTCTGGCCTGGGGTGGGAGTAGGGGCACAACAGCAGAGGCAGGGAAACAACAGAGGCTTCTGCACTAACACAGGCAAAAAGTGGCAGCTTAGATCAAGGTATAGCCGTGCAGGTGGTACAAAGACATCAGATTCTCAATGTAGTTTCAAGGTAGACACATGGTGTTTGCTGAGAGACTGAACACAGTATGAGAAGAAGAGATAGAAGGGTGTCACGAACACCCAAGTGGGTGAAAGGACAGAGCTGCCATTTCCTACAATTGGGAAGAGCAGGTTTGCGGGGAGAAATCAGGAGCATTGCTTTGGATTCTTACGCTTCCGAAGCCCGGTGGGCATTTAAGCAGAGATGCTGGGTAGGCTTGCGGATGTGACGAGTCTGGGATTCAGATGAGGCCGGGACCAAATATCTAAATTTGGAAGTCATCAGTGACAGATGGTACCTAACGCTCCAAGCCTGGATGAGAGCTCCCAGAGCAAGAGTGAAGAGAGAGAGGGGTTTCTTCAAAATTCAGAGGTCCGAGAGGCGAGCTGGACCTTGCAAAGGAGTGTGAGAAGGCAGTGCTTACGAGGTAGGAGACCCAGAAGTGTGTGATCTCTTGGAAGCCAAGTGAGGCAAGTGCTCCTGGAAGGGAGGAATCATAAAACATGGCTTAGTCCTTGCTTTGCTGGTAAGAGTTTCAGGGCACCTGGGTGAGGAAATGATGTGCTTCAGGACCCATATGGTTTCAATAAGAAAGCGCCAGGGTGAAATAAGTCCTAGGCTGGTTATTCAGAGAAAAAGACAAGATGCAGAAAGACAGTCTGATGTAATGACAAGTAGATGGACTAGAAATTCTTTGACTAATGACACCCAAGGGCACACGTAAGTGAATGAGTGTCAACCCCAAAGCAAAGTTCTAGTGACATGTCATTGGGCTCTGCCCTTGGCCTGCTCAACGTATCAGTGGCTTCTATCAGTGATAACTACACTTGACTGCAATCAGAACAATATAAGAGGCTTGCTAAAAGAGAGCCTCCCTGGGGTGTCTACCCCAGACCTACTGAATCTGAATTTGCCAGGTGGCACTGGGACAGAGAGCTAAAGGCAGGCCTGAGTTCAAAGAAGGAATTGAGGGAGGAGGTTGATTAAAAGTACAGCTAAAGCCAAGCTAAATGGAACGGGGAATGTGCTGGATGACAGCTTTGGGCCTTAGCAGGTAGACACGCAGGTAGAATATAACTGGGTCAATTTGGAATCTTGCATTTGCCTCTGAAAATCAGCCAGATGTGGGATGGACAGAGGACACCTAGCTGGATCTGAGACCAATTTGGGACTCTCGGTGATTAACCGTGTGATCGCAAGCTGCACTGACAGCAGACAGGAGAGAAGGGACATGATCCAGCCATACCCTCTTTGGCCCCTAAAGCACCCTCTCCCTGGTGCTCATGAAAGGGCTCCACCCAGAGAGAAGCAGATGTGCAGCCTGGAAACTCAGAAGGAACCAAGGACTAATACGGAGAAGGACTTACTGTGGGATCCAACAGGGCAGACCCACATTCAAGGAAGGAAAACTAGTAGGCTAGTAGGACATGATTCTAATGGGGTGGGAGGAAGGTCTTTCTAACAGTAAGAGAAACCCAAAGAGAGAGAAGGTCTGAGCACTTTGCCAAAGGAATTGTTAAACTTCTATACACTCCAAATTAGCATTGTGGCAATGCGTTGTTTTATTTCTACGTGTATATGTTTTATGTATATATGCATGCCTTTCCTAGACCATCAATTCCCTGAGGAATTACTTGCCCAGAGCCCAGCGCAAGCCCTGCCCCATGCCGTGTGCTCGGCAAATGTTCTTTGAATGAATGAGTTGCCAAGCCTGTTGTAGAGGTGATTCACGCTCCACGATGGTCAATGTTCCTTCTAAAACAGCAGATCCTATGATTTCTGAAAAACTGCACACAAACCAGTTCCCTCTGGAGACACACTCATTCTTTGCATCTCGACAGTCTATTTGGAATTTAGATAATATAAATTATTTAATTATTATGTCTAATATTCAACTGTAATATCAGTCCTAGGTTTAAAACCCAGCCTGGTATTAAGTAAGTATGAGGGGTAATAACTTTTGCCTCCAAGGTTTCTGTACTCCACACGAAGAAGTGCAAAACCCCATCTGTGAAGGAAATCTGATCCTTCCAGCTGTGACCCAGTTTGGGGATTTACCCTCTAGGCCTCTTTTCAAGTAAATGTCACCACATCTCCACTGGGGGGATTTACTGATTCATGGGCTGGTGTGATCCGCCCTGCAGGTGCATGCAGCTGCCGCCCTTGGCCGGCTGTGGTTCACCTCAGAACGTCATCCCATCCGAGGCCTGGTCTAGCTTAGAAGGTAACCCGAAGGGCTTCAACAGAGTAGCCTCTGCAGTTACCAAGTCCATCAATGCACATCACATCCTCCTTAAGAGACCCCAACACAAAGCCAGTTCTCGGGTCCATGGATCAGAGCCTGGAACTCTCCTAAAACTTGAGGCAGCTTTCAAAGCCACCGTCTGCTCCTTTCCCCATGTAGGAGTGGACGTACTGTAGCAATGCATCCAGGGGAGGGAACCATGTCTCCAGAGGGCATTTACCTCACACCGGGCGCTGTGCTGGGAGCCATCTCATTTCATCCTCACAGCAACCCTATGAGGTGACATGAGCGGCCCCTGCATAAACAGGGCAAGGGTATCTCAGATAAGTTAGTGCAGCTGCCCAAAGTCACACCGACGGAAATGGAGGGGTCAGCATCTGAACTCTGGTCTGTTCCGCCTAGAGCTGTGCTTCTTTTTTCCTCACGGCAACCAGAGCAATCTTAAAACAAAAGCCAGAGTAGGACACGCCCTTACCAAAATGCCCCGGTGACCGCCTCTCATCCAACTTCTGCAGGACGCTGTTGGCTCCGGGCTCTGCCTGCCTCTCTTTCCACATCCTCACTTCTTCTTGCTCTGGCTCTCTCCCTTCCAGTCCTACCAGCCTTCTTCCTGTTCCTTGGAATCGCTAAGTCCCTGAGACTCAGGGCCATCATACTTGCTATTCCCTCTGCCTGGAATGCTGTTCCCCTAGTGCTATGCAGATCCCTCTAACTTCATCCAGGTCTCTGCTCCAGTGCCCCCTCCTCAGGGAGGCTGTTCCCAACTACTCTACCTAAAAGAGACCCCTTTCCCCACCACTCTCTAACTAGCCCTTACGCTACACCTGACGTTTCTCAGCGGCACTCACCATACCTGCGCGCGTATTCCTGGCAAGCTGACTGCTTACTGCCGAGGCCCCCACTAGAACGCAAGCCCCACGGGGCAGGGACTCTGCATCACTCACTGCTGCATCCTCACCCTCAGGCTCAGGGCCCAGACGCGTGGCCAGCGCGCACCAAACTGGGCTGTTGCGCGTCGTCTACCCTCTGCTGCCTCCGCTTGGTCCCAGCTCACAGAGCCCTGCTACACAGTAGCTGGGTAACCTTGGCCAAGTAACCTCAGCTCTCCAGAGAAACCTTTCATTTGCTGACACCACTGGCCCTGACAAAAGAGGGAACTGCTATTTCATCCCTCCCTAGAGACCGCATCATTCCCTTGCTCTGCTATTTGTATGACACTGCCAGTTTTAGAATTTTGTGATTTTATCAGAGAAGAGACATCTGGGGCAACTGATGAAACAAAAGGATAATTATATTTCACACAGAGAAAAAAAAAACCTTCAAAACAATGAATTTTCTATGTATTGCTAGAATAGACAATGAGTTCATATAATGCCTTCCAGCATCATTTCAGAGCTGATAGAAATGGATTGATAAAAGGAGAGTTATAAAGAGCTGTATGATCTGTCATCGAAGCAAACAGAGGGCTTCTAAAAGTGGAATTTCCGAGATTCCACCAATACAAATCTCCAAGCTTACAAGGGGATTGAGGCAGAAGCTGATCCTAAACCAGAAGGCCAGTATTCAACAGAACAGTTTCTAGAGATAAAATTACCTCTGTTTTGGGAACGTAATTTGTCTCCCTTGACGTATAATCCCCGCCCTTCCTCCTAAGGTGGCTGGAAGGTGGTTCATTTTCCATAAAACTTTTCACACTCTGTAGAAGTATTACGTAAATAAACAGAGGGTGGTTCAATTTCAAAACTCTGGATTTATTTTGAACTTATTGGACGCAGTCTATCTAAACATTGTTTTACCTGTGGAAATTCCTTCCTACGTCTGAAGGGCTTTTGTTTGCTGGACTTTCGTAGTTTTTCTCTTCTTTCTTAGTACATGAAATACTTCAAAGGAACTCCTGACTCTGGGCCTTGGTCAAGCTCAGAGGGTGAAATACCAAAGTGATAAGAGAATGGTCTTCTGGGGAAATTTCAGCCAATGTCTTAGTTTACAACTTTTAAGCAATCCATCCACTCACTCACTCTCACAGGTGGGAGATAACAAAACTTCACTGTGTAGCCAAATACCAGAACAGATAAAATGCTGCCAGTGATCTCACATCCAAAGAAGGAAGCAAAAAGGAGTTTGTGTTTATTTTTGAATTCCACTGCTTGGCTTCAGTAGAAGTTGCAGAGAAAAATTGAAAGGTATGGATGGGAAGTGAAGTGGAGGAATGAACACAGGGCAGTGGTGTCGTGAGTGTGTTGTTTACAGAACAAACCACCCAGAACATTGTATCTTCATGCAGCCTTCTCCTGCCAGATTTATCCCTTTCTGTGCTGTATTTGATTACAAAGTTTGAATATTCCTTTAAACTTTCAATCAGCAGACAAGTGTTCACATTAGCAACAGTGATAAGTTTATCTGATGTTCAAACATGAATTATACCTAGCTTCCTTCATACATACCGCATGCTAACAGCTCAGCACGTAATGCTCACGCTAAAATACCATTTTTTATGGATTGAATAATCTTCCAAAGGGTTTTTTAAAAAGTAACAGAGAAAAAAGGCTACAGGTGCTTTAGTATTATTTATAAGCATTACTGAAATTCTTGTAGAGTGACCAATTTAGGCTCCATTCTTAAAGAGTCTTTGAACTGTGACGTTATCTTCCAAGAGTACGTTTTCATTAAAGAGCCATGTTTCCATATACTTGGCAGTTGTCAAAGAGGAAAAGGAGACAGCATATAATGTGCAGCTTCTTACAACCAAAACGTGTGCATTTTAATGATGTTTAACTTACTTTTTCATTCCACGCCCACAGTCCAATTCCAAGAAATGTTATTCCCAAAAACTGAAAGAAAGGGAGAAAGTGGTGTAAGTATGAAGGTAAATGCCATGTTTTTACTAGTACAAAGTTTGCAATCAATTTTTTGGTTACTTTACCTGCTGAGAAATAGTTTTCTCTAAAACCTAACAGTCTTTAACAGGAAAAGAAATACCATCATCCCCTCGATTAAAGTTATTACAGTATGAGGAAGGGCACCTGCTTACTGTTAATTAAGCTGAATGCTTAACAGATCATGAAGAAGAATAATTAGGTAGAATCTTGAGTAAAATTAAAGTCATCAATAATGTTTAACGCTGCCTTTTGGATAGGAGAGGAATCAGTGAGTAAATCTGAGCACGATGTTCACTAGAAAATGGATAAGTAGGGCCATGAATTTAGAAGAGCTGGAGATTCTCTCCTCGCCGTCATGCCACCATGAGTGGGCCGGGGCAGGGAGGGCATGCCGAAGCCCCCAATGTCCCTCAGCAAGCTCTTTATCACTCCTTCAAAAGGGAACGTGAGGGACCTCTCTGGTGGCGCAGTGGATAAGACTCCACGCTCCCGATGCAGGGGGGCCCGGGTTCGATCCCTGGTCAGGGAACTAGATCCCACACGCATGCCACAACTAAAGAGCCCACCTGCCACAACTAAGACCCGGTGCAACTAACTAACTAACTAAATAAAAGGGAACGTGAATCTTATCAAGTCCAGGGTGACCCAAAGAAAACACCTGGATTCTTCTGTTTGTCGGAAACTTAAAATACTTATATTGCAGTTGAGAGGGCTTCCATGACTCGGCCTGGTCTCAACTCAGTGCTATAACTTCATGCATAACACAGAGTACACAAATAACCCCTGAGATTGAGTTGAAAAACACACAGACTCCCTCATCAGCTGCACTGAGTATGCGGCTGCGGAGGGGAGCCGTCAGTAACCAGGGGGACGGTCCATTTGAATTAGTTCTCACTGTCCTCCACCTCCTTTGAGATACACATTTTCCACCACATTTTAACATCTCTGAAATCGGGATGTGTCTTAAAAGCCATGATGTCTCATAGTCTGCTTTTCTTCCCTTGATCGTACCTGAAATAATGGTGTGTCTTATAATCAGAGTTTCACAGGTTTGGTGACACATTGCACAGGGTGGTCCACCCACAAAGAGCTCAGTGATCAAGACTGGGTGTAACCGGCCACGAAGAAAAAGACACATCTTAGTTCTCTTCTTTATTATCAACAGCAGCTCTGAGTTTCCTCTCCAAACAGTGAAGTGAAAAGAGGGTGGGCAGGTTGACAAGCAGTTTCAGCCTCACGGCAGCTGTTTCTTTTACTAACACCTTGATCAAGTTAAGTGTCAGGGAAGCTGTCCACTGAGAGGGGGGCATGGAGAAAACAAGAGTGAGGGTGGCTACTCTCTCCAGTTTCAGGGGAATCTGAGACGGGTCCACCTGGCGAGGTCTCAGCCATTCGCAGCGGGGAGTTACTGACACTTTGTAGGCAAGGCTAATAAATCCGAAAGGGCTGGGAAAACAGCAGGAGCAGAGAGGGAAAAGACGGGACTGCAAAAAACACCAAGGAATGACCGCTCTGAAAAGGTGGTGGTGTTTTTAAAAGCAGAACTTGCCAAATCCCTGGACAATTATCTGACGCCGCAGTGAGATAGCATCCGATGCCTTCTGAGTCCCTACACAGAAAAGCTCACAAGCAAAAACCGAGGACCCCTTTTTTCCTACCCTTGCTCATAGAGGTTTGAAAAGTGTTCAGAAAAATCTGTCTTCAACATCCCAGCAAAAAAGCCCACTACGCTCAGCCCCTCCACTGCCCAGGCCAGCATGCTATTTTGCTTTACAGTTCTGATCTGAAGCCACAAATGCACCAGTCCTCCAAATGACTCGAAAGGTTTGGGGCACTCTGTATACACAGATAAAGCAATTCAGCACGTCACTCTCATATTCATAGGTCCTAGGCACAGTAGGGTAACAAGGGACAAGTGCATACACAGGAGCCCTTCAGACCTTAGAAGACATGGAGCGCTTGACTTCCACACTGACATCAAACTCAGCCCAGTGAAATGCAAGACGTTCTGATGCTAAAGCTCTTTGTGGACAAAGGTTCGGTC
The DNA here is from genome assembly GCF_003676395.1 of Aethalodelphis obliquidens. Taxonomy (NCBI): domain Eukaryota; kingdom Metazoa; phylum Chordata; class Mammalia; order Artiodactyla; family Delphinidae; genus Aethalodelphis; species Aethalodelphis obliquidens. The sequence goes on from NW_020837961.1 coordinate 16,158,681, forward strand.
ACTTCCCTGATGCAGTATTTAATCACAGTGTCGCCTCAAGCAATGGGTGAGATGTTGTGGCAGAGGACGCAGTGGTCCACTGTCCCTCTTGCCGTCGAAGAGGGTGAACGTATCATTGCTGAGGGCCCCCGCCTCATCGCTAACATTAAACTTCTCTATTACTTTCCAGGCACTCTGCTTAGTGCTTTGTATGTCGTGTCTCTCTTAAGCGTCACAATAATTTTGTTCTGAAATAGGCACTATTATTAACCCCTTTTTAAGAATGAGACACATGAGGCTGAGAAAGTTTACTCCGCTCAAAGGCACACAGCTTCCTAGTGGAAAAGCAGAGATTTGAACCGAGATGAGTCTAAACATCAACATATGTGTTCTTACCAGTTTTGACACATCCCCCTTTTCCCCTATGGGACAGAAAGTGGAGGCATTCAGGTTAGAATTATAGGGGATGTGACATGGGTATCATATATTCCCTCCCCAGGAAGCAAAGGGAAGTTGAGGAGGTAAAAAGAGATGAAAACCTTGCCTTCACATTAAGAACTGGTTGTAGAACAGACGTTCCCCGTGCTGGTGTCATCAATGGAGTAAAGCGGAAAACAGAAAACTTCAGCGGGGGGTCAACTTTCTCCTCTTTGTGCGGAGTTCTCCTCTCTCTTCCTGGCACTTTGGAAAACCTTTTTCTTTCCCAAATCATATATAAACAGATTGGAAACCAAGTTTTCATCAAAGAAGAGAAAAAAATCAGGACCTAAAGAAGACTCACAATTTCCTTTATAATCTTGCTCCAGTATTTCCCACCTTAACTGTGACTTTCCAAACAAGGTTTGAGAATTTGAAGAAAGAACACTGAATCTGAAGTCCAGGAAAGCCGTCAATAGCTAAGTGAGTGCCACAGGGCCAGGGCCTAAACCCGTACATACCTTTGCCGCTCCATCACCAGTAAACGTCCTCCCAATTACTCTCAGCCCATATGTTTTGCTTTAAAATCAAGTTGTTCCAGCTCCAAATAATTAAACAGAGAAGAGCCAAAAAAACAGAGACAGGCACGCAGCGCTTGAAGCACACTGAGTTTCCCCTTTCCCACCTCCCAAAGAAAAGGCAACCATAAACCCCCAAACTGACCTCATTCTGAAACCCAGAGGCCGCTTACAGGGAACAGCCAAGAACATTAAAGTCAGCTCTTTATCCCTCTGAAACAGAAATAACCAGATCTGAGGCGTCTTCCCACGTGGCAATATATGCAAACATGCAGTCAAATGTTAGTCTACCCAGTTTTTGATGATTTTAAATGAATATTAATTTTGCCAACATTTGTCGAATGCGAAGTATGAACTAAGCACCGTGCTAAGTATTGTGTTTTATAAGAGTGAGCTAAAAGAGCACTGCCTAATACAGCAGGCCCGAGCTACTGGGCACCTGAAAGGTGCTTAGCTCAAACCGAGATGTGCTAGTAGGTGTCAAATATACACTGGATTTAAAACACTTAATATGAATAAAAAGAATGTAAAAAATCTCATGAACCACTGTTTATTTTTAATTGAAGTATAGTTGCTTTACAATCTTGTGTTAGTTTCAAGTGGGCAGCAAAGTGAACCAGTTATACATATATCCACTCTTTTTCAGATTCTTTTCCCATACAGGTCATTACAGAGTATTGAGTAGAATTCCCTGGGCTATACGGTAGGTCCTTGTTGTTTATTGTATATACAGTAGTGTACATCTGTTAATCCCAAACTCCTAATTTATCCCTCCCCCCCTTTCCTTTTTGGTACCTATAAGTTTGTTTTCTACTTCTGTGAGTCTATTTCTGTTTTGCAAATACGTTCATTTGTATCACTTGTTTAGATTCCACATATAAAGCATATGAGTGATATCATATGATATTTGTCTTTCTCTGACTTATTTCACTTAGGATGAAAATCTCTAGGTCCGTCCATGTTGCTGCCAATGGCATTATTTCATTCTTTTTTATGGCTGAGTAATATTACAGTTGTTTTATTTTTGATTACATGTTGAAATGATAATACTTTGGATATATTGGGTTAATAAATATATTTAAATTAATTTCACTTATTTCATTTTACTTTTTTTTAATTGAAGTATAGTTGACTTAAAATATCATATTAGTTTCAGGGGTACAACATAGTGGTTCAATATTTTTATAGATTATACTCCATTTAAAGTTACAAAATAATGGCTATATTTCCCTGTGCTGTGTAACAGACCCCTGAAGCATATTTATTTTATACATAATTTTTAAACTACAGCCACTGGAACATATAAATTATATATGTGGCCTGCACTATATTATTATTGGAAAACACTGTTCTGAAGTGTCCCACAATGATCCCATGCAGTAGTAGTAGTATTATCCCCATTCTACAGAAAAGAAAACTCAGACTTAGAAACATGGAGTAAGTCTTCCAAGATTACACAGGCACCTGAGCTGGGTTGCTCAGGAAACATGACTTCTCAGTCCAAACTCAAAACCATTACAGTACTTTGCTAATGTGCATAAAATCTCTGTCCAGCCAAATAAGGGCTGGAGAACTATACTGAAACTCACGTCCTAAGACTCAAAATCACTTCTTTAATTTCTAGGTGTTCAAGGCAAAGGTATGTTTTCCTGACTGGGAGCAAGGACGGCACTGGGTAGAAACAGAGAGTGGAATGCTGATGGAAGCCTGCCAGGCTTGGCAGGACAAGAGCCAGCAGAGCTGATCCTCAGGAAAAGCTGGAGAGGAAAATGGCCCTAGGATGTGACTAGGGTGCCGGGGCTTCTCTGCCGGGAGGGCCACATCTGCCCCCTTTTCCCTGAGGCCTACAAACAGAAAATCTCTTCCTCAATCTGTTGTTTTCACCCCTGCTGAGCCTCCAGCTTATTAGAAATGGATCAGTGCTCCATTCTAACTGGTACCAAAATGGGTACTTCAAGAAGCCATTTATCCATCTATCTACAACCTTCCACAAATATTCTCGAGTTCCTACTTTGTGCTAGGCACTGCTTTTGTCTTGGGATAAATGGAGGTAAGAAAACAGATTTCTGGGGGGAAGGGAAAGAGAACTGGGGCAGGGGGTGGGGGTGGGAGAAGAGGAAGGCTCTTCCCAAGAACCCTGTTGGGTCTTCTGAATTTTGAACCATTTTAATGTATCGCCTATTCAAAATACAATACCTTTTTGAATGTTTACCCAAAAAAAGATACATTTTAATCAAACAAAGTGTAAAAGGCAAAACCACCCTTGATGGTGCTCTAAAGGAGAAAAAAATAAGGCCGATACAAACCATAAGAGGGAGATTTGACCTAGAGAGAGGTCCAGGAAGGCTTCCCTAAGTAAAGGATGTAGGAACTGGGGTCTGCAAGATGAGATGATGTTAACTGGCAAAGAAAGGAAGGAAGAAAGTTGCAGGCAGCGAGAAGAGAATGTACAAAGGCCCTGTGGTGGGAGAAGCACAGCAAGTAGAGGGGTCTAAAAAGTGACCGGTATGGCTGGTGCACAGAGAATGGGAGAACGGGGGAAGGTATGGCAGGTTTGCAATGAGAGATGCAAGCAGGACCAGCCCATGCAGGGCCTCCTAAACCACACTAAGGAATTCAGTCATCACCCTAAGAGTGACAGGAAGGTATTCAGGGCCATACATACGTAGTCGGCTGAGGTGGGGTGAGAAGGCAGGTCTTTATCAGATTTGAGCTTTGGAAAAATGATCTGAGTTGCAGAAAAGACTGGAAGAGAGTTCAGAGTAGATGCACAGCAGCTAGAAGGAGGGCACTTTGGTCATGCAGACAAGACCCGACTGTGTCCTGGACTGAAATATGCTGGAGAAGCACATGGAATTGAGAGTATTTAGATGTAAAACTGACGTTTTCGATGATACCTGGATATGGCGAAGGGCTGGGGGTACGGGTGAAGGAGAGGGAGATATAAGGATAATGCCTGTGTTTCTGGCATCTTCTACATGGGGACTCTGGCTCTTCTAAATCCATCTTATGTCCTCTGACAGAAATAACTCTCGGGTGTCAATTTTGTAACTAGCTTGAGATCTAGCAGCATTTCTGAAGGACAGTTTTCTTTCATGGGTATTTTGGCTGCTGTGTGAATTCTCTTGGAAACAAGTTTCAGCTTGTATACTTTTTAAACATAAATTATTTAAAATCCATATGCATGTCTACGACCTCCTACTACTTTTATTCATAAAAGGAAGCAGTTACGTATAGATGTATGTTAAAGTTCACAGGCGATTCTTAAACATTTTCAATCCTTTTTGCTTCAAAAATAATAATTACGTCCATGGCATCTGCCCAGCACCCTGTGAACAGACTCAAAATAACAAGGCAGCAAGGTAAACACAATAGAGGAAAATAAAAATCAGGCTAATCTTCTCACCTAACTGGAATCTTGAAAATATTATCCTAAATAACAATGGAAAGAACGGGTGTTCTTTAATCATCCTGATGACATTGTTTTTAACAATTTCAAGCTCTGCCTGAATCAACAGGAGAGACGCATTTAAAACATTTGACACAGAAGAGAGGAAAGAGAAAGAACGCCATTAGGAAAGATGTATTTTCCTGAGCCTGCAACACATGTACGTTTCATTAAGATGTTTTTCTGACACTGGAGTATGAACAACACCCCAGGCCTGGCGGGGCAGGTGGGGTGGAGCCGTCCACACAAGTGTGCTAAATGCCTCTGTTAACAAAATCCATGTTCTCTCACCAAGCAGGGGCCGACTGCAGGAACAAACTGTCTCTGGCATAATGCTTGCCATGTCTGAGGAGTAAATATGGGCTGGTGGAAAATTCAATGCACAGAAAGGCAATCCTTGCCACTGGGTCTCTGCATCCCAGTTTGTACATTCAAACTGTCTGGAATCCTCGTGATAAGATGGCGTGGCAGACCAAGTTCGAACTTGTAAACAGGACATTCCCCATCTGAGCCAGGGTCAACCTCTCACTTCACTTCGCCCACGCGGCCTCCTCCAAGCGGCCTGAACACACACAGCTTGCAGAAGCCCAGCTCTGGAACTTTGTGGTTCTATAATCTCAGGAAAGGTTCTTCATTCATTCAACACATATTTATTGAGCATCTACTGTGAGCCAGGCAGCCCTCTAGGGGCCCTGGATAAATTGGGAAGCAAAACAGGCAAGTGTGCCTCCTCTTGGGGCTGATATTCTAGTTGGGGCGAGGTGGGGAGGGAAAGACAATTAAGAGGAACATATATGAGTTAGATAACATACAATTTTAGAAGCACTGCAGGAAAAGAGAACGGCATAAGGGGAATGAAACATGGTCCAGGGTGGAGGGAGGTGTGACACTGAAATACAGCCTACAAAGCAAGTCTCCACTAAGAAAGCTACATAAGCAAAAACATGACAGACGTGAAGGAGCTGACTGGTGGATGTCGGGGAACTGTGTTCCAGGCAAGACAGCAGCCTGCCTGAGGTGCTACGGCTGAGGTGTACAGGCTCACTGGAGGAACAGCCACCCGAGGGCCGATGCAAAGGACAGAGAGTAACAGGAACCACGCTGGCTGGGCTTTGAAGGCTATGGTGGGTGGTGACTGTGATTTCTCCCACAGAGAGAAGGAACCACTGGAGGGTTTCCTGACTTCCTACAGCCCCCTGGCCCTCATCTGTCAAATGGAGATACTAAGGGCACCTGAGGAAATGCACAAAACAGCTACAGGGGTCAGTGTGACAACAAGCGACTGGGTGAGATTCAAAAATCGAATCACATGCCCAGAATAGTTGGTACTTCCAACGCCTTAGTTCCCTCCCCGTCCTCAGGCCTCCCTGGACCCACCACGGGTCAGTGTGGCACCCTGCTTCCAGTCCTGCCTACCCCGAGGATGAGAAAGCATCCTCGTTCACGGTGACCACAGGATCCTCTCCTCAACTTGCGCACCTCTCGCTGCATGTACCCTTAATTTGATGTTTACACACACGGGATCGGATAGGAGTGATGTGGCCTGAGGTCAGACTCCAGGAGCGCTGGGGGCTGTGTTAACCAGAGAACATGTGCCTGTTTAACACCTGCCCTCCAATTAATCATCTTCCTCTGACGCAGGCTGGGGGCTCCTTCCAGGAACAGTGTATACGATATCCCCGTGCATTTAGAAGAAACAGACTCTAGTCTGAATACCAAGATCAGGTTTAACCGCACATCTTTTCTCTTTCTTATCCTAGCAATCTGGTTCATGAATTCTGGGTGTAATTGGTCCCAGAACTTGAAAACCTACGAATCCTGAAATCCCACATTATAATAAGTGTCCCCCCATCAGGGCTTTTTTTTTTTTTTTTTGGTACGCGAGCCTCTCTTCCTGATGCATCGTCCCTCTCCCTAACCTTATCACTCCTTGTTTTTATTTTATATCCTCTGTGATGTGTTTTGGTTCCATTATATCCATTTTTAACAATAGAATCTTTTTGGAAGAATGTGGGATATAAATTATCAGCAATATCGATGGGGACAACTTCTCCATCTACGTGCCCCTTTTTCTGAAAACTGTCCCCTACCCTCAAGGGTAAGACCCTGCAGCCACATATGCCAAGGAGGGCCCACTCCCTCCCAACCCTCTCTCTAGACTGAGGAGCAGACTAGGGTGGGCTGCGTCTCAGGAAAGGTCAGTAATTAAATATGAAGCTGGCCAGAGTCTCTCTTCCCCAGAAATCGGGTGTTGGACACAGTGATTTCTGTCAGCTTCAGTCTCCCTTATGCTAGAACAGACTGGGGTGCTGTGGGTAGAGCATGTACACGTAGAAGCAGAAAAGAGACCAAGGAAAACTTGCGTTCCTGTCTGCCCTCTGCCCCTTATCCCCAGGACCCCTGGCCGCACTTCCTGATCCTGGGGTCCACGTAATGCCCCTGGGTCCCTATGGTACGTCTCCCCCTCCTGGCTCAAGCTACTTTGGAGGCTTCCTGTTACTTGCAACCAAGAGGGTCCTGAGACGCAAATAAGAAACCGGATTAAGTTCCCTCCTATTTAGTCCTGTGACAAGCTCACTGTAAACAATTAAATGTGTGGAACAGGCATGCACGTGATGGGGCTCGAGAGACTAATGATCTGGTGGAAAATGCTGTTCCTTTCCAAACAGCTGAGTCGAGACTCCAGCGGTTCTGAACTACCGGGTGAGCTGTTGTGACTTGGTGTGAGAAGTTACACAGGATTCAGCCACACTCTACCTGACAGAAAGGGCTGCCCTCTGCTTGCTTGTTGAATTTTGGAAGCTCCACCTTTGAGCTTGCTCTGCACCAGCAGGTCAGAGCACCTCTTGAAGAAATGTCTACAATCCAGGGACAACCTTGTTCAGAAATTCCTGTGTTAGAATTTGGAGCTTAACATTTTGGCAAGAACTAGTCATCTGAGATGGGAGGGGAAAGAAAGGGGGAGGGCTACACAGGCAATAAAACCTATATTCCTCTTGGGAATTACTCAGGCAACACAAGCACACAGAAAGGAACGTGGAGGATTATGTAATTTTGGATGGAAACATGGAGGCTGCAAGTTTACAGCCCACTGATCTTTGTCTCAGTAAAAGCCAGTCTTACACCACCTGCGCTATTCCATCTGTAATTCTCTGATTCGATTAAACCAAGGCTAAGAAGAGACCAGAGAGAGGTTCTGAAGGCTGAGGAGGACTGAGGGATAACTCAAGTATTTCAAACCACAGGTACGACAAGTAAGTTGTCTGCAGACAAACATCGGCCTTTGTGGGAATAAGCTCCCGCTGTCTGCATTAAACAACCAAGCAGTGCAGCAGCTTTGAAAGTTTGAAAACTTTCAGATGTACACTGCTTTTGTTTTGAAACACCTTAAAGTTTTAAGGAAACACCGTAGGCAAGCCTTAAAGGTTAATGCAAAGAAAACTTAAAATAGGATTACTTTTTTAAAGCACAAGTAGGATTATACATTTCAACTCATTTAGTAAGTACATACCTTCAATATATACTGGGCACTATGCTAGGTGCCAGGGACAGAAAGGTGAAAAACATAACAGATGATCTCTCTTTTTTTTTTTTTTGCGGTACGCGGGCCTCTCACTGCTGTGGCCTCTCCCGTTGCGGAGCACAGGCTCTGGACGAGCAGGCTCAGCGGCCATGGCTCACGGGCCCAGCCGCTCCGCGGCACGTGGGATCTTCCCGGACCGGGGCACGAACCCGTGTCCCCTGCATCGGCAGGCGGACTCTCAACCACTGCGCCACCAGGGAAGCCCGATGATCTCTTTTCTTAAAGAGCTAACTGTCGTGGGTCAGTGAGTGGGAACAGATAAGTAAAACCAAGGCTCAAGCACAGGGGATGGAATGACGCCTTCCCAGAAACACGGTGCCACAGAAACACAGAGGCGAGGCTCTGGGATCGCTGTGTGCTGTCAGAGGAAGCTTCCTGGGAAGTGACACTTGAACTGAGATTTAAAGGGAAGGAGAGAGGAAGACCATCTCCTGCAGAGGAAGCAGCTCGTGCAAAAGGATCAAAGCCTGAAACAGCATGTCCCTCAGGAATCCGTAAATGCTCCCAGGGCTGGGGCAGAGACATCAGGCCAGGCCGCTGCCAAGCAGGGCTTCTCACAGCGTGGGTCCTGCTCCAGGGACTTGTTAGAAATGCAAATTCTCAGGCGGCCCCAGATCTACTTCCTCAGCAACTCTGGGGATGGGGCCCAGCAAGCCCTGGCTTAAGAAGCCCTCCAGCTAATTGTGATACACAGTGAAGTCTGAGAACCATTGGGCTAGAGGTTGCTAAGCAGGGACCTTATCACGGCAGGCTGCCTGTGTCCTGGGGACCAAGGTACCACCAAGTTACTTGAAGCCAACCAAGGATTTTTAGCAAAACAGTGACAGGATCAGACTGCATTTTAGAAAAATCATTCCAGTACAGCACAGAGAATAAATTGAAGGGAGGTGAGACTGCAGGCCATGAGACAAGTTGGGAGACTCCTGCAGTCATCCTGGTGACACTGACACCAGCCCAGAAAGGCAGAGGCAGAGGCACTGGCAGTAGGATGAAGACAGAAAAGAAGATTAAGGAGGAAACTCTACAGGACTTGGTGACAGGAAGCACAGGGTATAAGGTCAAAACCATGGTTTTCTAAACCACAATGCCTGGGTTTGAATCCTAAATATGTGACCTTAGGCAAGTCATTTAATCTCCCTATGCCTCAGTTTCCAAATCCATAAAATGGGGATATTAGTTTCCATGAAAACAAGCTCCAGGGGAGCAGAGATTCTCGTCTGTTTAGTTCATTCTGTACCCACCAAAGTTAGAACGATGTGTGCTTCACAGGACTTAAATAAATAACTGTTGAATAAATCAGCGAATGAGTTGTGGGAGATAAGGAAGAGAGAAGAATCTAAGAAAATTCCCAGGATTTTAACTTGATAGGCTACGGTGTCCTTTTCAAAGTTAGGGATATGGGTCAGTGAGAAGATTTTAGGAGAAAGATCAATTTCGAATTCAGTTTTAGACACATTACAAACTCAGATGAATGTCAGACATGCACGTAAAAGTGTCCTGGCACAATTGTATGAGGGCCAGGAGGCCAGACAGCAGACTCGGGGTTAGGAACCCAGCTCCATCACTTATTAACTATGTGCCCTCAGACAAACAGTTTACTCTCTCAGTTCTCTATTTCTTCCTCTATGAAATGTGGAGATAGCAGTATCCATCTCATAGGGTCACTGGGGTAGACTGAATGAGATGATGCACATAACGTGCTTTGCAAAGGGCCGGGCACACAGGATACGCTCAATGAATAATTGTTCCTGTGGTTACCGTTAAGGCCACATAAAGAGTTCGTAGAGAACAGGACCAAGCCATCATCCCAGAGAACAGTAAGATTCATGGTGAAGCGCACAGAGGGAACTTGAGGGGAGACTGCAAAGAAGCAGACACAGGGGCAGCAGGAAACCAAGACAGACGGGTGCCCCCAAAAGCACAGATGGAGGGTCTGACACCTGTAATTATACGTTAAGTCCAGGAGAGCCAGGCGCTGCTCTACTAAGCAAAGGGGCTGAAACAGTGGAGACTGCTTGTGTTCAATTAAACGGAAAATAAAGTGTAGAGCAATGAGGGAACATTCAACACAATCGCTTCCCTTATTTCAAACTCCTTTCTGACCCCAGACACCACTGGCACCACCACCAGACAATCCCCCCAGGATGTCTGGGCAACACCCAAGGTTAACTGAGAGGGATGGCAACTACTAAGAAGGAACTTGGGACTGGCCTTGGGTCACCTCTATAATGGCTGGTAATGTCCTCTGCCTTGTGTAAGAGACAAAAGGGGAACAGAGTCAGGCAACATGTTTCAAAGACTAACAGACTGGGTATCAGGAAACGCCAGGTTTAGTGCCAACCAGAACATTAACTAGTGTGTGCATTTGGTCAAGTCACTCTGGACAACAGTCTCCTCAAGTGTAAATGGACAATAACAACTCCTGCCCCAGCTACGCAGGACTGTGGTGACCAACACAAGGGAAGGGAAGACATTTTGAAAAGGATGTGTGATACAGATACTGAATGTAATTAAAATATCACATTTTATCTAAGTGATAAAATAACAGTGAGATACATGCTGTCGCTACTGGCTATATCATCGGAACATATGCAGCCCTAAAAATCAGTGCACAGTAGCTGTTCATGGAATCTGTGCTTATTTGGGTCTGTTTCCAGAGTATTTTATGTTAGAAGATAATTTTCTCGAGTTTCTGTACTTCTTACGAACCGTTTGGAATTACAAATGAGTCATTTGTGACAGACTATCTTTTCAGGGAGATGTGTACAGCAGACAGCCTTGGAAGACACAGGTAGTGTTTTACAGAGATCCTACAAAGGATCCAGCAGGCTTGCTGACCATTATAAAAGTTTGGGTTCCCTAAACGCAGGGTTCCCCTCCTATAACACAACTCACTACGTACACAGGTGTTGACTGGCCCTCTCTGCATCACCCTACGGAAACTGGGGCTCAGGAAAAGAGTGAAAAATATTGATACACTGGCTACTAGTATTGCTGTGATTAATAAAGTCCTGTATCTCTGACCCAGGAGTCTGGCATCTCTGCCAGCATCCATGACACTGTGGAAGGGTAACTTGCTAGCTGGCAGGTAGGGTAAAACCTCAGATCCCTCACTGCTCTTGACATTGTGTTACTGTTTTACAGAAGAAGGGTGGGTGTTTCCCTCTCACCCAACAGATTGTTCTCTGGCACCCACAGCTTGCCCTGGTCTGCCCTGTTGGAAGTCAGCTCAGTCAGAGCTGAGGGGGCAGAGGAGCTGTTAAGTCAGAGCTAGTTCTAGTACTCTATTTTTTTTTTAACCTAATGCAAATACTCTCTGTGCCTATGTATCTGTGTGTTTTAAAATTTTGTTATGCCTTTAAAAAAAATTTGTTTCTTTATCCAAATATAAATATATATATATATAAAATCTCCTTTCTTTTCGAAGAAATATAGTGACATTTACACATTTTCTTGGGGAAAAGGTGACTCTCTTACTAAACAAATGTCTTTGCTATAGTCAATGTATAATGCTTTCATTTAAAAATGTTCTCGGGCTTCCCTGGTGGCGCAGGGGTTGAGAGTCTGCCTGACGATGCAGGGGACACGGGTTCGTGCCCCGGTCCGGGAAGATCCCACATGCCGCGGAGCGGCCGGGCCCATAAGCCATGGCCGCTGAGCCTGCGCGTCCGGAGCCTGTGCTCCGCAACGGGAGAGGCCACAACAGTGACAGGCCCGCGTACCGCAAAAAAAAAAAAATGTTCTCATTTAACTGTAAATATTAAAAATTCTTCTAAGAAATAACTGCATGTTTCAGGTGAATTTTAGTAATCACGTGCCTTACTTAGAAATAATTGTTAAAGAATGCCAGGGGGACGTAACTCCAATTTTTCAGGTATTATATAGAGTGAGTGGAATGGTGGTGCCTACCCTCTCCACCCGCATCGCCCACTCATCACCCACCTGCATACCCTCCTCCCACCCCACTTAGACAACGCCACTACAGGAAACTACATTCAGAGTACACTGACTTCTTGTTAGAATTCAGAATGTGTAAAACGAAATCTTATTGATAACGTTAGTAACAAAGGCATCCAAGAAATCATCTCTGAGAACCACAAGTTCATATTAAAACAGGAACCGAATTTTCTCACAGTGGGCCTTTTGAAATGCTAAGTTCTCAAAGAAACATGCTACACCCTAGTAATGCCATATAGCCTTCTTAATAGCTATCACAGACGTTGTAATTCTAATCCAATTAACCATGCACAAAAAGACTAGTAGTAGGTACCCTCATTTCAAGCTCATGTTCTACATTTCCACACTCATGTTTAAAATCCCCTTAATGATTTTACTGGATTGACATCATCTTTCTGATCCTTTATATTCAATCACAACCTAAAACATCTTGAGAGATGAATGCAGGATACATGCAGCACACCCAGGAGGTCCAAATCCATTGGTTATCACCTGAAAGGAGTCCTAGAGGCAATTGGCCCTTTGCTGTGGATGCCAACTAACGCTCCACATGAAATGTTCTATACACTGAGGCATCTTTGATAGGTCTTACTGGCTCAATGACTCACAAAGGATGGGGGAGGGAGAAGGTCTGAAAACAAAAGGGCCAACTGCCGGCACCATTTAGTTATTTATTCTGTACGTTCAGCTCAGTTTTTCCTCTTTCCAACTTTTCATGACCCTATGAAAAGAAATGGAATGGATTCTTTTCAATCAAGAATATGAGCACTGCATACTAAGGAGGAAAGTGCTGGCTTAAGACAGGACCCATATAAACCAATGAATATCAACCTGCTCTCTCTAGTTAGGTATTTTTAACAGGGGAACTGGGCTGTGACAAAACACTCTTTTGTATGTTCTTTCATGGAAGAGTTTATTACACACGCTCTTGGAAATTTACATATAGGACAAGCTGTAGCTGAGCCATTCACAAATTCAGGACGGAAGGCTGCATTCTCAATAGGCACTGCCTTGGAAACTGTCCGTGTACGTGCACTCTGGAATTTCCCTTTTCTACTGGAATTGTTTGGAAGCATCTCAAGATGGACAGCAGCGTGAGTGATGTGTGAATGAGCTGTACCTATTTCCTCTGGTTTAAAGATGCCCACAACTTTTTGCTCTCTGAACAAAAGCTGCATGACATTAAAGTGATTTGAAGACATAAAACAATGTGCTAGAGATCAACATGCTTCTAAAATGATTTATTCATCCAGATGAATGTAAAAAATGAATATGGAAACAGGAATATTTTTAAAGACTAAGACCATTCATATTTTCCTGAAGTTAAAAGGAATGGTACAAAGGGACCAGATGAGTCATGAATAGTAACACAATCAAATGAGCATGGTCGTTAGTGACAAACCATGGTTCAAATCTGGGCCCCAGCATTTACTAGATGTAACCCTGGACAAGTTGACAGACTCACAATTTTCTCGCCCATAAATGGTGGCAGTAATAGCATCCTCATAGGAGATATGTGTTTGTGTACAGTATGCCTTTAATGAACAGATTATTATTGCAGTTAAAAAATATCATGGAAAAAGTCTCTTCCTTAAGCATTACATAGGCTCACTTTTCAGGTAACAAAAGGCAATGATCATGTCATCTGTGCATTAGATTTTTTACTGGAGCCAAAATAGTATACACCATGGGAAAAAAGATTACAAAGAGGAGTTTAAATCTTCCTTTTTTCCCCCCCTTTTGCAAGAAACTTTTCACTCTCAATATAAGATTTCATTTAAAGCTGTTTAACCAGAGAGGGTTGCCATGGGAAAGTAAGCCGCTGACAGTATATATTAGGTTCACATTAATTTATAGAGGTAGCATAATGCCTATGAAAAATCAGCTGGCTGGATGCCTATGGTTTGCCCTTGAGGCTCAGCCAGGAGGGAAGTTTCATGCAATGTGATTAGTGAATGAGGAGACCCTGGGTAATTAATTAGCGCTCCATGTCAATCCTATCAGATGGGTTTCAGCCAGTAATGAAAAATAAGCCACATGATTTTCTTTTCTTTTCTTTTCGCGGTACGCGGGCCTCTCACTGCTGTGGCCTCTCCCGTTGCGGAGCACAGGCTCCGGACGCGCAGGCTCAGCAGCCATGGCTCATGGGCCCAGCCGCTCCGCTGCATGTGGGATCTTCCCAGACCGGGGCACGAACCCGTGTCCCCTGCATTGGCAGGCGGACTCTCGAAGCCCAGCCACTTGATTTTAACTTCCTCATCTCCATACTGACTTCCGTGTGAACATGACTTTGTCAAGCACTTTAAATATTGAAGGAAGATTTTCTCCAAATCTCTTTTAAGACAAATCTCGTTTCCTTTGACACACATTTTAACTCTGGTAAATGGCAGACTGGATGGGGAAGAATCAAAATAAGGAAGCTTGTGCGCAAATTCTCTGAGTGCTGAATTTAACTAAACTCATTTCATAAGTCCCTACAAGTGTGTGATGCTCAAAAGAGAAAAATGTGCCTATGGATGAAGAGATTTACTATAAAAACCTAAGGGTCCATCAGCCTCTTAAAAAAGAAAGTCATTATAAAAACTGTGCATCAGTAACTTCTACTAGATATTATTATGCAGTTATCAGTGGGTTATTTATCTTTTTACTGTTTGCTTCATTAGCTGTTAAGTAATTTGTTTTTAATCCACAATTCCCTAGATATTTCTGCTATGTATTTTGTCTCTGTATGTCGCTGTGGAGACGTCACTATGTCCAGATCTGCTGGTTTACATTGCTGCAAGGCAGTCCTCTGCTATCTATTACTATTTCAGTCAAGCTTCTTAAATTAGATTTAACAGAGAAAAATAACTTTCCTAAATTAAATCAGTGCCTTTAAATGAGGTTGACCTTTGGGTAGATAATTTGAGTAAATATAAAATGGGTCCTGCACTCCCCTAAATCTCATCATTAGTCAGGATCTCAAAACTGGGCTCCCAACATGAGGTAAGTGTACATAGTTAAGATATAAATATTCTACTCTGGCTTATATAGTATTTTCTCATTGTAGATGAAAGGCTCTACATCATTAATACTGTGTATAAGTACCCTCACATATAGGATCGAGAGAACAGTATATCCACACATGGAAACATATCTAAAAACATCTTATGTTATAAAATGCGAGTCTCATAGGCTAAAATCATTATCTGTTCCATGCTGCACACGCCTGAGGTTTAAAGATACCACGCTGTGCTTAATCAGAGAGGAGGCTGTTACTGATCTTTGCTCACACACTGCTAGAGCTGAAAGGAGCCTCAGGTCTAGCAAAGTCATGTCAGAAAACCAGAAATTGAGACTCTCCATTTAGAAGCTGGAACCCCAATGCCAACCCACAGCATTCTTTTCCAGATACACAGGAAGCCAACGCAGCCAGACAGATGAAGACCTCTGATCTAGGCAGGGGTCACGGCGAGAAGCTGCTGCCCCCAAGAGTCCACACGCAAACCTGATTTTATGGCTTTCAAATGTCAGCACAAAGGCAGCGAAGCTGTCAAGACACCATGCAATTTAACAAACACCTCGGAGTCTGGACCTCAGAGCAATGGGCATGACTCCTGCTACACGCACAGGTTGATAAATGACCACAGGGACCAAGCCCTGACCGCACTTGCCATCTAGTCACAGAGATGGTATAAGTCAACAATTAACATAAAAGCAAATTCCATAAATGAAATTGAGAAAAAATG
This sequence comes from Aethalodelphis obliquidens, assembly GCF_003676395.1. Classification (NCBI taxonomy): domain Eukaryota; kingdom Metazoa; phylum Chordata; class Mammalia; order Artiodactyla; family Delphinidae; genus Aethalodelphis; species Aethalodelphis obliquidens. The sequence continues at coordinate 16,174,371 of NW_020837961.1, forward strand.
GTAAGTTCAGAGAAGGCCACCGGCTGCCAAGATGAGGGAAGATTTCATGATGGGGGCATGGGTCTCAAGGGAGGGTTTTCAAGAATTTCAAGAAATGGAGATGAAGAGTTTTCTAGATCAGTGGGTTTTCAACCAGCAAGTTTGAAAACCTGCTGATACCAGTTGAATGGTCAGACCAGCATTTTCTAGGTAGAACAGAATGTATTTCATATGGCAAGGTGAGGTACTGCTTCGTGAAACTTTTGTTTCATGCGTAAAATGTGTTTCCTATTGAGGGTCTTGGTCAAAAAGTTTGAAAGTTTTCTGGAAAATGAAGAGTGAAGTTGTCTATCTGGCTGGAAAATAACAAGTTGGCTATGAGGTCACTGTAGGCCACTATGCAGGGGTCTAGAACATGGCAGCAAAGAATCTGGATTTTTATACTGTAAAGACAGAGAGGTCCTTATAGGTTTTTAGCTTTCCACCTTTTTTAAGTTTTACTGACAGCTACTGTGCTTAATATCTCACACACACGATCTCGCTTAATTGCCATAACCGTCCTTTGAAGTGGGTATTATTATCTCCATTTTAGAGAAAGAAAGTGAGAATCAGAGAGATTATATAACCAGCCCATAAAATGAAGCCAGGTCTTTTGACTTCAAAGCTCATAATGCTTAAAAAGAAACAAAACAAAATTATGAAACGATCAGAGCTAGACTTTAGGCATGTTAATCTTGCACCTTCAAACAGCTGAACTGAATAGCTTTTAGACACTGTATTACTGAAGGGGTTTCTTTTGATCATTCAGCTTCACAATTTAAGATCAATTTAAATACACTCCAAATCCTAGGGGCGGAAAAAAAAAAATCCAACCAACATCAACAGTTAAAACTGCGCTTTCTTAATGACCCTAAAAAGATTTGAGTGAAGGTTCGTATTTCTCAATAGCTACATTAGTATCCCTTTTATTTCATTCTGCAGCAATGAAGTTAATGACTGTTATCACTTGAAAAATTCTTTGTAGAAAATATGAAAATAGGTGCAAATGCAGAAGTCTGCAGAAACGCTGACATAAAAGAAGTAAGCCGGGGCTTCCCTGGTGGCAGAGTGGTTGAGAGTCCGCCTGCCGATGCAGGGGACACGGGTTCGTGCCCCGGTCCGGGAAGATCCCACATGCCGCGGAGCGGCCGGGCCCGTGCGCCATGGCCGCTGAGCCTGCGCGTCCGGAGCCTGTGCTCCGCAACGGGAGAGGCCACAATGGTGAAAGGCCCGCGTACCGCCAAAAAAAAAAAAAAAAAAGAAGTAACCCACTGCCTTCCTCAGACTTAATTCACTGCGGCCCTCTGTTCACACACCCAGATGCTCTGTCTGATCCTACCTACCTCTGGGGACAACCGTGAGGACTAATGGTGTCGTCTGTGAACAGTACAGAGTTCCCAGGGAAAGAATGGCTGGAGAAAGCCTGGATATTATCACTGGGCGGTGGGCGGGGCAGCGGGGCGCGGGCGCTGAGAACTTGCCAACAGTCAACTTCCTAACATAAAAATGTGAAAAAGAAATAACTGGCGATAGAACAATGGTGTGTCTCATTTCATGGTGAAACAATAAGACTTTGGAAGTGGCTGTATCCGATGAACAGAATATGGAAGGTAGGGATATTGAGTGGTAAAAGAGAGAATATGCTTCCCCCTTGCTGCTAAAAGCGCACAACAAGAAGAGAAGAAGCTCTCCACACAATCAGAAGAACCCCGTCACCCAATGCTCGGAGAAACCAGGGTGGTAAAAGTGCTCCCCTGTCCAATGTGTGAGCTGGACAGAGAAATGTCTACCAAGTAGCCAGCAAATCAGAAAAATCAGCTGATGACACACTCTGCACACTCTGAACGATCTAGCCAATGTTTCTTGACTGAAGTACGGACCCTCTTTAAAAGAAAAAAAAATGACTTTCAATGTTGACTTCATTTACTTTTATTAAAATATTCCTTAAATGTGCAGAAACAGAAAACTGGTATAAAATCCCCAGTATATTTAGAAATCAACTCCAAACACTACCAAACCAACAGAACTCAAACTAGACACAAGAATTAAATGTAACAGATGATGGTGTTTTGCTCCCACTAAAACACTGATGTAGCATCTGGCCTGGTTCTAGCTTTCACCTGTTTTGGTATTTTGACTTTCACAGATGTTTACCTAGAGAACACTTGTTTATGAAAGTATGTTGAATAAAACAACAAGAAACCTAGAGGCCAGATTGGGATGATCAGACCTCATACTTAACCCAAAGTCAGCCAATTACTATAATGAGGAGTCATGAAAACTCTGCAAAGCTCTCTTATTCACTTCAGAGGTAGCACTGCAGCATTACTGAAATTTGCATTTTTCCAGCTTTACTGAGGTATAACTGTACACTTTAAATATAATTTTTACTCGTCAACGTGATGTTTTTTTTAAATTATGTATTTATTTTATTTATTTATTTTTGGCTGTGTTGGGTCTTCGTTGTTGCGTGCGGGCTTTCTCTAGTTGCAGTGAGCAGGGGCTGCTCTTCGTTGCGGTGCGCAGGCTTCTCACTGCGGTGGCTTCTCTTGTGACGGAGCACAGGCTCTAGGCACGCAGGCTTCAGTAGTTGTGGCACACAGGCTCCACAGTTGTAGCTCTCGGCTCTAGAGCGCAGGCTCAGTAGTTGTGGCACACGGGCTTAGTTGCCCCACGGCATGTGGGATCTTCCCAGACCAGGGCTTGAACCCGTGTCCCCTGCACTGGCAGGCGGATTCTTAACTACTGTGCCACCAGCGAAGTCCCCAATGTGTTGTTTTGATATACATTGTGAAACGATTACTGCAATCAAGCTCATTAACACAGCCATTGCTTCAAAGGGTTACCTTTGTGTGTGTGTGTGTGTGTGTGTGTGTGTGTGTGTTGAGAATACTTAAGATCTACTCTTTTAGCAAATTTCATCCATACTGTAGAGTATCATTAACTACAATCACATTGCTGTACATTCGATCTCCAGGACTTATTCATCCTGCATAACTGAAACGTTGTACCCTTTACCAACATCCCCCCATTTCCTCCACTCCCTTAGCCCCTGCCGACCACCATTCTACTCTCTGCTTTCGAGTTGGACTTTTTCAGATTCCACGTATAAGTGAGATCATGCATTAAACAGATATCTAATCCAATCACTGCTAAAGTGAGAAACAGACATATTTTTCATTGAGTATCTACCAGCGACGCTACCAATGAACTACAGTGCAAGGTGCACATACGAGGGCTGGTCTTGCCCATTCTCCTGCAGGGAATGGGAGTATGGTCTGACTGCCCCCAGTTCAGTATGACCTTAGTGCAAACTGCTTCTCATTGATCTTATTCAGTCTTTGCACTTACCCTAGGGGAAAATGTACTTTATCCACATTTAACAGATGAGGAAACAGTTGAATTAAGTGACTCACCCATGGTCACCATGGTCAGATTGACAGTGGTGAAGCCAGGATGTAAAACCAGGAAGGCTTACTCCAGACCCCAAGCTCTAAACCACAAATGCTTCTTGACCATTGCAACTGCCACCTGGTCCACATCCACACACTGAGAACACACACACAGAGGCCGGCAATGCCCTTACATCCAAGCATTATCTTAGAATGTGGTTGAGCACATGATCCAGAAGACGCTGATATCTTTATCTGCCCACTAGATATCTCCATCTGGTTGTTCTGCATTCAACCAAGACAGATGCCCTCAAAGATCAGAGACTTTTCCTGCAAACTGCAAGGGTCTAATTCAGGACTCGAAAATCATTACTTCTAAAGAATAAAAGACTGCGAGACGCAGGCAACAAGTTTAAAAATGATATGCCCATTATAAATAAAAACAAGAGCTAACATTTATTCGAGTCCTTGAAATGGACCTGGTACAGATAAGTAAGTACTTTATCTGTATTATCCCACTGACATTTCGCAACACCCTTCTGAGATGAACGCTATCACCACCTTCACTCTGCAAGGGTAGAAGGTATAAGTGACGTGGACTACAGCAGGCAGCCAGGCATCTGACTCCAGAACCTGGACCCCCTCTACGTCACAGGTGGAGGAGAACCTGGGACATCTGCAACCAGCTTCACCTGTAACCTGCCTGCCCTATGTGGTTGGTCAAGAGATATTGTTCTGTCAGAAGAGCACAGATCTGTGTTAATTCTGAACATTTTGGCTCTGAGACCAAAAACTAGTGTGACCCTAAGATGCAATTAAAGATGAAGAGTTTGAGGGAATTCCCTGGTGGTCCAGTGGTTAGGACTCCGCACTTTCACTGCCAAGGGTCCGGGTTCGATCCCTGGTTGGGGAACTAAGATCCCGCAAGCCGCATGGCGCGACCGAACCAAAACAAACAACAAAAAAAGATAAAGAGTCTGAGAATGTTCAAGTAAAGAGATCCACAATGCCCTGGAAGCACAAACCTCAGCTTTGGTCAGAAAGCTAGACCACCGTTAGTTCCTCCACGTGGCATCATCTGTTGCACGTATTAGCTGGCAGGAAAAGGACTGCTGAAGACTCCCGTGAGCCTCAGGCATGGCCCACGCTGCTCTGCTTCACCCAGCCATCTCTCCTCACTCGTTAGGCAGACATGATGGATGTGTCCTGCTGGAGGCTGACGAGGACACTGGGACCAGGGCAGAGGAAAGTTCCGAGGCACACAGGGCTCATGAGCACACCCTGTGAAATGGCCTGAGATGCCCAGGGATGAAAGGCCCCCTGCCTGGGCCACGGTGATCCCAGCTACCTCGTAGCGGTCATCAGTGTATGTATACGGAAGTAAGAATTCTCATCTTCCCACGAAGCGGACAATGCTATTTCCCCCCGCCTCACACAAATGAGGAGACAGGCTCAGAAGCAAGACAGCTCTAGGAAGCAGCTTGAGGCCAGAGCCCCCCTAAACTCACAGCCGTTTCCACTTTCCCAGCTACATGCTCCCCTCCACCCGAGTTCCTGCTACCGCTCCGAGCAAGGTGATTCGGTGGCGGCTGGACTTGGGGAGAAAGAAACGGGAGCTAATCTGAGGAAGAGCTGTTTAGACCCAACGAAGAGTCTAGTCTTTCCATTTACAGCAAACTAGAGAGTTTATTAGATTCACACAGGATTACACAGCTTTTTTTATATTTTTAACTAGGATTATTAAACCCTTAACTCTGTACCAGAAACGATCCCAGAGCCTTTAAATACATTATCTAATTCAATCCTCACCACGACCCCATCAGGCAGGTGCCCCATTTTACAGATAAGGAAGCTAAGGTGTAGAGGAGGTTACGTAATTGATTTTAGACCTTTCTGCTGCCAAATCCTGTGCTCCCCACAAAGCCCGCATCCCCCTCCCAGTGTGCTGATCGACGAGCCAACGTTCAGGTCTCCAATGCCGCCTCTCCCTGCCAGGAGGTGGTAAGGACCCCACATGCAACAAGCCTAGCTGTGGCTTCCGTCCGCACACACATCCTCTGCATCCTGTCACCGGGCTTTGCTCCGGGTTCTCCGTGGCACTTTTATGAGCAGCACTGCTCCCCACGGACAGGTGTCAGGGTTCACCTTCTCCCGGGCCCTGGGCTGGGTTGGCTGGATTCCAGCTGACTGCAGGACAAAGGGGGCTGCATACCACCTGTAAGGGGCTCAGCTTGATGCCTGGCAGAGAATCTTCTAAAGTACGAGCAGTAACAGGGGGAAACCCGCTCACGCGAAGGCTCGGGTTCCTCACACTCTCACAGGGGGACCACATCTGGATCCAACATAGGACACAGACTGTTCCAAGGCCACAGAACTCAAGGCCTGAAACAGAGGACGTGTAAAGGGCTTCAGAGCCAACTGCTGGTTATGAAGTTGCTCCATTTTCGAAACGACAACTCTGAGCACCTCACCTCTCTCGGGGTCCCGCCAAAGAGCAGGAGGAACTACTTCGTAGCTGTCCTGCCCTCTGTCCACCTGGGGCCGCCAACAGGTCTGGCCTGGGATGGAGAAACCCGTGGGTCGCCTCTGGCTGAGGGAGGCCGGGCAGGGAGGCCACACCAACTTGCTGTGTTCACTCCCTGTCTGCCAGAGGGTCCTCAGATGGGCAGAACGGGGGCCACGGAGGCTTCCCCCGGCCCCCAACATCTAGGCTCCACAGTGCTATGACGATTGCAACCTGCAGCTCAAAGCAGCAGACACACAGTCACAAACCCTAGACTCAAGCCACCCTGGGAAAACGGATTCAGTTTCCCCTCTGTTGCTTTGTACGCACACACTACCATTCCGTGAAATATTAGCTTCTGTTGAATGCATGACGTAGGGATTCCTTCAAAATTAATATTTTGTTATACCTTGTATCAGTCTATGTTGAAATATTTATCAACATGTCCTGTGACTGCCTATGCAGGCATTTATTCAAATTTATTCCATCGTGTTGTTTGTTTCGTGCCAATTTTTGCTGATAAATTTCCTCTGCCTATAACAGAATTCATTCAAATTTACTTGATATTAACGTTTGCTTCCGCATTACCATTAGTCACCAAAATACTATACAGGTGTGTGCCATTTGCTTTTAAAGCTCTGCATGTGTGCTTTTAAAATGTCACATATCTCTAAGTGTGTATTAACTACTGTGTACCCATGCGTTTCCTATATTATCTGTATGACTTAATAGCTGGGGGAAGGGATTATAGAACATTATTGTTTATCCAGATGTTATGATTTCCTATTAGATCTTGGTATACCGTTTTTGCATAAACAAAATCCTTTCCGCCACAAAACACTTTTAAGTCACTATCTATATACATTTATGATTTAAGTACTTACACCTTTTTTTCAAATAATTATTTGTAAAGATTGGAATATTTCTTACAAACCTCTGCTTCTTATACTGCATCTAAAACAGAAGAGTGAAGGGGTCTAGGAGCCAAGAGCCTCTCCATGTTTCAGCTTGGACAGAATCCTAAATTCCTATCCCATCCCAGAGGCAGGAGGACCTCTGGTTCCCCAAAACACAAACGACCTCAGGATCAAGGCACACCCAGACCCTTCCATTCACGCTACTCCCATTACTCCCCTCCACCCCAAAACCACACACATCTCAATGCGGCCGACTTGGAATACAATCGGCAAGTGTCTCCAGGATGGGAGAGCAATGAACAGTTTATTGGTGCATTCATCCCTCAACATCGCGTTCTCTTCAGATTTGTTTTTCCTGATGATCTTTTGTATTTTGTAATACTCTTGGGGGAATAAAAACAGTGAGTAAAAACTTATGTAATTTATTCTAACCAAATTTTAATTGACAAAGTGGTAGGCAGCCTCACGATGGCCTCCAATGATCTCCACTTCCCGGTATTCACAGCCTCGGGTAGTTCCTCTGACAACGTTATACCTGGGTTGGTTATGTGACCAACAGAATTCAACAGAAGTGATGGAATGTCATTTCTAAGATGAGCTTAGAAAAGATTCTGCCTTCTATCTTGGTCACTCTCTAATGCAAATTGACTCTCTCTCAGATCCACATGGTGTGGAGGGAAACCATACCGTGAGCAGCCCTATGGAGAGACCAGTATGGCAAGAACAGAAGCCTCCTGCCAGCACACACATGACTGGGTCTGAAAGCAGACTCGCCAGCCCAGTCAAACTTCTAGATTTCTGTAGTCTCAACTCACAGCTAGACTGCAGCTCCATGAGAGAACTAAGCCACTAAGCCAGCTAAGCCACTCCCAGATTCCTGACTCTCAAATCATATGAAATAATAAAAGTCTGTCGCTTTAAGCTGCTAAGCTTTGGGGTAATTTGTTATATAGCAATAGATAACTAATACGCATAGGTTTTCATATTCCTCCTTGAGCTTTCTTCAGTTATCCAAGTTTCCATGCTAAACATGAACTACTTTTGTAAACATAAGAGAAATCTAAAGCAATGTTTTAAAAAGCTTCATCCTGTAAAAGACTCTATGTGAGTGTGACTTCCTGGCCAAAGATGGAATTGGCTGTCTAAGGTGGTGAGGGCCCTCTGTCTTATGTCTCTCAGTTACTGGGCTGAAAACCACCCAGCACAGGCTTGATGGAGACGCTACACAGCAGATGTGAGCATGGGTAATGGTGATGTGAAGGAGATTCCTTCAACCTTAAGATTCTACTAGTACCCAAACACCCCTAATCGGTCTTCTTTTCCCCCCTCAAGTAGGCTCAAAAATATCGAAGATACAATTTCACTCACAAAATGTCATCAAAACTATAATGAGAGATCACGTCACACCCATCAGAATGGCTACTATCAAAAAGACAACAAATAACAAGTATTGACAAGGGTGTGGAGAAAAGGGAACCCTCATGCATTGTTGGTGGGAATGTACATTGGTGCAGTCACTGTGGAGAACAGTATGGAGGTTCCTCAAAAAACTAAAAATGGAACTACCATATGATCCAGCAATTCCACTTTTGGGTATTTTTCTGAACAAAAACACTTATTCAAAAAGATATATGCACCCCTATGTTCACTGTAGCATTATTTTCAACAGCCAAGATATGGAAACAACCTAATTGCCCATCAATAGATGTAGTTAAAGAATATGTGGTATATACATATATAATGTATTATTACTCAGCCATAATAAAGAATGAAAGCTTGCCATCTGTGACAACATAGATGGATCTCAAGGGTATTATGCTAAGTGCAATAAGTCAACAGAAAGACAAATCCCATATGATTTCATTTACATGTGGAATCTAAAAACAAAACAAACGAACAAACATAACAAAACAGAAACAGAGCCATAGATACAGAGAAAAAACAGGTGGTTGCCAGAGGGAAGGGGGTGGGGGATGAGTGAAATAGGTGAGGGAGATTAAGAGGTACAAATTTCCGGTTACAAATAAATGAGTCACGGGGATGAAATGTACAGCACGGGGAATAAGTCAGCAATATTGTAGTAACTTTGTACAGTGACACATGCTAATTAGACTTGTGGTGGTGATCATTTTGTAACATACAGAAATACGAATCACTATGACGTGCACCAGGAGCTAAGTGTTGAAAGTCGATTATATTTCAATTTTTAAAAGTTCAATAACAGAAACAACCTTTCAGGGCTTCCCTGGTGGCGCAGTGGTTGAGAATCTGCCTGCCAATGCAGGGGACACGGGTTCGAGGCCTGGTCTGGGAAGATCCCACATGCCGCGGAGCAACTAGGCCCGTGAGCCACAACTACTGAGCCTGCGTGTCCGGAGCCTGTGCTCCGCAACAAGAGAGGCCGCGAGGCCGCGATAGTGAGAGGCCCGCGCATGGCGATGAAGAGCGGCCCCCACTTGCCACAACTAGAGAAAGCCCTCGCACAGAAACGAAGACCCAACACAGCCAAAAATAAATAAATTAATAAACTCCTACCCCCAACATCTTCTTTTAAAAAAACCACCTTTCACAATGTATGCATATGTTGAACCATCACATTGTACACCTGAAGTGTATACAATTGTTATTTGTCAATTATATCCCAATAAAAATATATACATATAAAGAGTATTACCCAAAAGACTATGACCAATTGCTTTCATTGCTGACTGAGGGCTGCAGAAGGATATAGAGTTAAATTAAAGAGATATTTAGGATTAGCTTTTGGAAGAACTTCTTGCCAAGAGAACCTGTTGCCACACAACCGTACCAGATGAACAATTGCCCTGCCCCCTGGGTGGCATCCCGAGGGAGCCCAAGGACCATGGGCCTCGGCTTCAGCAAGAGGAGATCCACATGCAGCTTCCATTTCCTTCTGGCTGTGTGATTCCGGATAATCACTTTACCTCTCTGAGTCTCAGCTTCCTCACTTCTAAAGGGGCTCAGCCGGCCTCAGTCCTTCCTTTTCCAGACAGGACAGATACAACCACATCACCAGGCCCTTTCCAGCCCTAAGAATCTCTGGTACAAGCTTTACACTGGCTTGAGATAGACAGATGTGGATTCGATTAACACTAAGGTGCTCATGTCTACCAACCTTCCTTCCCTCTTGGCAGACTCTGACTCATTTCCTGAATGTTTCTCTCAGGAAGGCACGCATCCCTTTCTCCTGGAAGAAAATGTGGATTAAGCCAGGAAGCTTAATCTCACGAAGAACCTGCCACTAACTAGTTGGGTCCGTGTAAAGCAAACCATCTCACCCCTCTGGGCCTTGGTTATCCTGTCAGGATATGTGGGAGATAGGATAAGTGATTATGTAGGTCATTTCTACCTCTAAAAGCCCAGATTCTAATTTTAGGGCACTATAGAGCCTGTTTCAGAAGGCTTTCTGTGTTATGAAGGGGGGTTTTGTTTAAGGGATAAATACCTCTACACAGTTTCGCTCTCACTCGCTCTCCCTGATCTCAATTTACCTGCATGTAAAATGCTCTCATTCCCTTTGCAAGACAGAATGACTAAGGCAGGGTGAATGCTGACAGCTAGCAGGCTACTCTTAGGCAAATCTCTCAACCTCTCCGGGCATCATTCTCCTCATCTGGGAAAAAGAAATAACAGTGCCTTACCCGATGGGGGTACCCGGAAGATTAAATGAGTCAACCTACGCTAAGAGCTTAGAACACACAGTGACTCCCAGTCAGTCGCCTACGAGCGTCAGTCACCAGTGGTCAAAGCGCCAACACATTTGCTTGCATTTGCTCCCACCAATAGGGCTGCGTGTTCATGCCAGGCGGGCTGGGTTTCCTTTCTGTGCCAATTGTATTTGCTTTGCATTTATACTCTCCGAGCACCATGTAAAAGCAATTAACGATGAATGTCAAAAAGGAGTCATTTCTCTAAAAACTAAGTTAAATACCTTGTAAAGGCTCAGTGAAGGCAAATCATGAAAGTCTGCTGGTGAATTAGGCGTGCAAGAGACAACTCTAAAAGCCTGGAAAACGTCTGGAAGGATCCTGAACGTAGATGAACTTTGCAAGGATTGCTAAATTCTAGGTCCGCCTTAAAGAAATATAAATGGAAGTTGTAGGCGATAGATTATGGCTGAGTTTATATATAAGAGAGACACTGCAGTCAGAGGAGGCTTCCTCAAGGAAAAGGCTTTGGGCCGACATCAGAACATTTTTGGTACACTCCAAATTGTACAGCAAGTGACACAGAACCAGGAGGAAAATATCACGGTCTCCATGTGTACACCACTAGCCAGGAAAAATCAAAATGCTCATCAACAGGCGGCTTAGAAATTATGTTTTCATTTAAAATAAAATGTTTAAAGTACGTGTCAATTTTTATGTGTCCTCATCATTTTAATGGACTCTCCAGCTTAAACAGTGACCAGTCCTACTGAGTTTGACAACGGGGCTGCAACTCTGTGTGTGAATGTGTTTTCACACAAGTGGATGTGCCTGGAGTTACAAAGCTCCCAGTAGATAACATATGCAAATCACATCTGTTTCTTGCCTGGTATTTAATATACTTATGTTTTACACACACACACAGGTATAAATTTACATATAATAACTTTGTGACTTTAAAAAGAGTTTTTAAATGTCTTTGGGGAATGTCCTAATTTTGCCCCCAAAGTAATACTTTGGGAATAACTGAATTCGATCTTTGTGTATATGTGGACTTCACAACATTTGGTATCTATTCTACACAGTCATAAAGTATTACAGCACAATATTGGGCTTTAAAAATAAAGGAGTGCAAATAATTGCAGAAGGACTTGAATACACATGTCTCCAAAGAAGATGTACAGATGGCCAATAAGCACATGGAAAGATGCTCAACATCACTAAGCATTAGAGAAATGTAAATCAAAACTACAGTGAGGTATCACCTCACACCCAACGGGGTGGCTACTATCCAAAAACCAGAAAACAGCAGGTGTTGACAAGGATGTGGAGAAACTGGAACCCTTTTGCGTAGTTGGTAGGAATGCAAAATGGTACAGCTGCTGCAGAAAACAGGATGGAGGTTCCTCAAAAAATTAAACATAGAATTACCATATGACCCAGCAATTCCATTTCCGGGTATATACCCCAAAGGACTGAAAGCAGGGTCTCGAAGAGATATTTGTACAGTCATAGTCACTGCATTATTCACAACAGCTAAAACACAGACACAACCCAAGTGTCCATCAGTGGATGAATGGATAAGCAAAACGTTAGTATATGCATACAATGAGCATTATGCAGCCTGAAAAAGGAAGGAAATTCCGTAATATGCTGCGACATGGATGGACATTATACTAAGCGAAGCATGCCAAAAACGCACGCCAAATTTGTCAAATTTGGCGAAGCACGCCAAATTTGTCAAAAAAGACAAATACTGCATGATTCCACTTACATGAGGTACTTAGAAAAGTCAAAATGATCAAGACACAAAGTACAATGGTGGTTGTCAGGGGCTGGAGAGAGGGGAGAATGGAAAGTTACTGTTTAACAGCCACATAGCTTCAGTTTTACAAGATGCAAAACATGAAGGGAATGGATAGTGGTGATGGTCCCACAACAATGTAAATGTATTCAATACCACCGAACTGTGCACTTAAACGGTAAGATGGTAAATTTTATGTGTATTTTAACACAATAAAAAATAAAGGAGTGCTTATCTTATTTCTAATTTCATTAGTGGGTTAAACATATCTTGCCCACAGCAGATGAAAGGCTCTGGGGGTGTGTCCTCAACTTTGCTGGCCCCAGAGGCACAGTTCTGTTAAACAACCTGGCAGACACAATTCACCATCTGGAGTCCCCACTGAAACCACAGTGCCCAATGTCTCCGGCCCCATCTGTGCCTGTGTGCATGAATGAGTGTGTGTGTGTGTGTGTGTGTGTGTGTGTGTGTGTGTGTGTGTGTG
>NW_020837961.1:16187166-16275391 GCF_003676395.1 Aethalodelphis obliquidens
TGTGTGTGTGTGTGTGTGTGTGTGTGTGTGTGTGTGTGTGTGTGTGTTGTGCATGCAGGCACAGGGAGAGTCAGGGGCTGTCCAACAACTCAGAGACCCAGCCTCACAGATTCTGGCAAACAGGCCATCCTCATTCACAGCCAACAGATGAACAGGGTGCTACAAACACAGTCTGACCCTCAGACCGGCCAGACCACAAATTGAAAGGGAGTGACCACTGAGGAAGTGAGGTGTCACATTTCTGTATTTGGTTGTTTATAAGGAGAGTAACAAGTGCTAAAAGCTTGGGAAAGCAGATTAGAGAGGGAGGCATAAAACAAGACAGGAGGAAATGATAACTTTTAAGTTGCAACAAAAAGATGGGGTGGCTGGAAAAGAATTTTTTTTTTTTTAAGCAGTGATCAGAAAAGAAGCGATGGCACACCTTCCAACACGCTGTACTATACGAGTGGAAATGAAATGTAGTTCGGAACGAGAAGTACCTCAGTGCTAACACTACTCTCAGCTGGATTATTCAAAGACAGTAGTACCTTATGCAGAAAGTCCTACATTCCAGGAAGGAATGGTGGAGGCACAGCATGGACACCTGTTGTGATTTCCCCATGCACCAGCCCTGCCCTGTTATTCCTGTGTGGTTTGAGTGGGGCAGGCAGGTATAGGACCCAGGGTAGGTACCACTGCCCCCCTTGACTCAGTGACTGAGGTGGCAGAGGTCAGGAGGGGTGACCTGAGTCCATCGGAGTCAATGCCCATCAGATGTAGCACTAAATTGAAACCACTAAAGAAAGAGGCTCTCTCTTTCCGCTAGTGGGATATAAAACTAGAGCAGCTGGTGGCTGTTTCTGCCACTGCTTGGGGCAAGCTTGCCTGAAAATGAAGCCAACGGGGAAAGGCAGAGCAAGAAAGGAAGAGAAAAACATTTCTGACATTGTCAGAGCAGCTGGATATGGCCAATGCCGAGAGCAATACCCCTAGACTTTTCCGTTATGTGAATCGATAATTTCCAGTTCTCACTTAAGCCAGTTTGACTGGGGTTTGTTACTTGTAATTGAAATCAGCCCTGACTAATTCAAGGTGTAAATGGCCGCAATCTATTGTTTCCATTTAACCACACTGCTTACAATCTAGGCTTTGGAACATGGGGTTTTATCCCTACACTTAAGCCACATACTCTAAATGGGCTCAATATAAATTATTCCAAAGGGCAGAAGGAAAATGCAATCCAGTTGGGGACCCATGTAAATATTAAGCTATACTGACAACACTCATAGCAAACATTTGTTAAACGTTACTACGTGCTTATGCTAAATGCTTTCTGTAACTCGACTCATCCAATGTTTTAAAGGAAGTATTCTTATCATCTCTATTTTAAATATGCAGAAATTAACTCAGGTTAAGAAACTTGCCCAGCACCAGAGACAAAGGGTGATGTCACAAACCCAGGAACGAACAGGGCACTTACGCTGAACCACTATGTGCTACAGCCTCCAGATGATCACAAGTGCTACTGACGACACACAACTCGGTTCTGCCGCATAAAGAGACCCAGCCGCTCTGTGTGACCCGAGCCCCCTTCACCACGTGATACAAAAGTCAGTACGCCACAGCATCTCCCTGGCAGAAGTGGCTCTCCAACTACAGGTAGCAAACCATTAACGGGTCAAGAAACTGATGTAATGAGTAGAGACCAGCAGTATTTCCCCCATGGAATAGAAAATATAGCATCAGAACACAGTGTATAAGAGTAAATATTGTTTTTAGTTGTATCTACATATACACTTATACAGGTATATACTGAGTCGTGATGTAAAATATATCTTACTATACTATAGTTCATTGTCAAAAGAGTTGGAAGCCATTAGTAAGCAAACGGCTCTGTGCAGGCTGGGTGTGAAATAACCTACACCAGGACCCACAGGGTCGGGGTGGGGAGAGAGGGAGACATTAAAATCAAATGGCCTCAAGAGTTGAGGAAAGTTTAAGCTGACTAACACGGCACAACATTTTCATGGGGAAACCCACGAATCCATTGGACTCCCTGGAAGAACTTTTTTTCCTTCACTAAATATGAGAGACTACACGAATCCTTTCACAGAACCCTCAGTATCTGATGTGTATGTAGTAATTCAAAACGGAAAAGACGGATGCCAGTGATGTTAACACAGAACGCCCGGCGCATAAACCAGGGAGGCTCGCACCGCCGGCAGTGATGCGGCCCCGCTCCAGGCAGCCCTGCAGGCGTGGAGGTTGAAGCTTACACTCACTGGGCCAACTTGAGTTTGGGGGTGGTGGGTGGCGGGGGGCGGGAATCAAAACGGACAAGCACACCAGCAGCCCTGACTGGGTGTAAAGCAACATCAGGCTCACTCCCCCTCCCTCTTTCCCACAAAGAGATGCAGGGGATGGTGGGGGGAGGGCGGGGGAAGTTCACATCTGACACTCAACTCCCAGCCAGGCTTCCCAGCGCCCCTCCTCACTCCGGGAAAGAAGACTACTTACACTTTTATTAAATGGTTGTCATAAATTGCTTATGAGAGCAGAGTAATGTGTTTTATCGCTTTCCCTTTACTGCCAAATGGCGAGAGGTGGGCCTGTGCCTGCTTCAGAGACTGAGCCAAAATCAGCTGGCAGCACAGCTACAATCATTAACCATCGAACTGGCCGCGCTGAGGAAGCCCATTTTATTACAGGCTCTTCCAGAATATATTTCGTTTGAACCTTGTACAGACTGAATTTGTTAACGTAAGTTAACAGTGCACCCTAAAGCCTAAACTCCTTTGTGTCTCCCCAAAGTTGCTTTACTCCTTTAACTCCCCCACCGACTCACACTAAATTGTTTAACCTCATAAAGTCAGGAACTATTGGTCAGCGTAAGACAGATTCATTCCGTGGCTCTGAACCTTTTATGGGTTAGGGGTCCCCCTTTGAGGATCTAATGAAAGCTATGGACCCTCTCTCACGAAAACTGCACACAGGTGTAGAGATGTGCACACACATACAAATTTGCTAGGATTTTAGGGGGTTCACCGACACCCAGAGAGCTCTCCATGGTCTCTCAGAAAGCATATGAACCCCAGGTTAATATTCTCAGTCCTCATCTGTCACCTTTACAGTATTAAATATATTGGTAGCAAAAAACTTCCCACATCCTTGTAGCGAAAAAAAATTTGCCCACTTATGGAGTTAAGCGATGTCTCTCAAACACATACCGAAAAACAAAACAAACTAAACAATGATCTCAACATTTCCTACTTAACTCTATTATACTTCAGAAATTGATAATCAGCTAAGTATTTACGGTCAGTTATTCAGGACCATTCTTAGTGCTGAAAGGGTAAGACAGTAGAAGTTTCCGTCCTTCATCTTAACAAAACCAATGAGATGAAGCAATGGTGGAAAACGAAGTCCACACACAGTTATATGCTAAATCATACGGCACCAGCGAAAGGTTTCATGGGAATTAGACTTCACTACTGATCATGATAGCAGACAGCCAGGGGCTTTTCTGCCTGCTTAGCATCTCTTTCTTCTCTTCTAGTTATATCACCCTGATCTTTGTTGGGGCAACACCCTGGTGCCCTAGGGTGAGATGGGAGGTATGTGACCCAACACTGGTAATCATAGCATTCCACCTACCTTACCACAACGATTGGTTTAAAAATAGTAAGTGATCAAAGCTAGTTTAATGAGACTCAGTATTGGGACTTCTACTTAAGTATTTGGCAAGAGAAACTCTCATTTGCTAGGGTTTTTAAACTGGTAGGAAAGATGCCGGGAGCTGCTGGTAGCCATCTTGAAACCATATGGGGGGTACCCTGACCGAGAATGAAGTCAACCCAGGAGAAAGTAGGGCCAAGAAATGGATGGATCCCTTATGACGTGGTTTGACTATTGGATACAGCTGTGGCTGAAGCTCTTTTCAAGTGTATAAGCTAATAAACTCCAACCTCATGGAGTGCATTGATATCCAAAGTAAGTTCAGGTTCTGTACTTCTCCATCCTTTCCCTATAACTAGTTTACCTCTCAAGGACTACCTGGAATTTACTGTTCGTCATGTAACACGAAAGATTTAAAATAATGAATGACCCATTTATTGTTACTTTACTTGATGCCACTACAAGGCTAGTCAACAACACAATGGTCTTTAACTACAGGAATGTATTTTCAACATTTTATTTAATATGTATTTATATTTAAAACTTTTTTGTGAGCTAACATCTTAAAATGTAACAGTAAGCAAAATACATTGCTAGATAACACTATTAATATAAAATTATCTGACTTGTTGTCCAAAAGTAATAGAGTGAATTAAATAAAAGCTGAAACAGTATGGTAGTATTTTAGGACCAACCAAAATCTCCAAGAGGAAAAAAAAATTAAAGTCCAAGGTTAAAACGTTAAAATGCATCTTAAAGGAAGTGAAAACAATACACTAAGTACTAGGCAGTTTGAAAACTGTTATCCCTAGGTGGTGGTATTACAGAAAAGTAGAACAAAAAGAATCTTGTGTCTCTCCCAAATTGTCCATCCAAATCACATTGTCTTGATAAGGGGTAAAAAATTGAGCTTTTAAAAATAAAAGACAAGATAATGATACAGAGTGAAAATAATAATATACTTCTTCTTCAAAATGTCATAAGAATGGATTCACTTCATAAAAATATTATTCATATGCTTTTACTGAAAGAACCTTTAAATGGTGAAATAGGCATTTGCGCATTTTCAAGTATGTCTCCAGAAAGCTTCTCAGGATCACCAGATCAGGGGGTCAAAATTACTAACCACCAGTTTGGACAAGACCACACCAAACCAAATTTCAGACTTCAGGTAGTTCTCCAAAAGTCTCCCAAAGAAAATGCCAAAAGCATTTTCAGTGACGTGTTAAATAACAGGGTCTTGCAATCAACAAGTTTTTCTCAAAGTGTAATAACTTCAGTTCCATTTTATGCTTGATCCCTTCAAAAGTACAATCTTCTTTGCATTATAAAAAGAAACATCTTGTCCCAAATCCCCAAAAGGATATAAAATATCTGGTTATGTAACTGCCTTTTAACTTTTTAGCTGTGTTTTTAAAAATGTGAAACTCATCTCGATTTGAAACGTGAGCCTGTTGATTCCAAAAACCCGGCTATGATTTAGTGAAGTTCCGTGTCTCATACTTTGTGTGTTCACAGCGTGAACCATTACAGAGAAAGCTTATTAAGAGTTCTCATTCCACATTACAAGTCCATAATCGAACACACTAATGATATTCATTTGGGGACTGAATATCCATAAATGCCATTGTACACAATAATCATTAAAATTCACATGGGAATCACCACTTTAAAACCTTCATCTTGAACATAAAACTATTTGAAATTACTATATTATCCTTCATTTACTTCTAGCTTAAATTTGGTCTGATGCCCCTGTGGGCTTTTTATATAAAATTATAAATATAATGAGGCAACAAACCCTAAAAGATTCCATTACCCCAGAAAATATAAACTCTGTTAACATATACATAAATTCCAAATGAAAAGTTTTGGCTTGGACCTAAAGGACAAATCCACAAATACTTTGAGAACGAATCCTCGGAAAGAACAATTCTTGCTTTCTTAAGAAAAGACTTTGGGAAAACATATGTGTATCCTAGTTACCAAATAATTCCATGTCCATGTTCATGGTGAAGGCTGGGGGGAAGATGTGGCATTATGATGAAATCCCATAGAAAAATACCCTGTGTGCTGCTAGAAGCACTTAGGCATTGGGTAGTTATAAAAGAAACAGCCTGAGAAAACTACAAGTTTCCTCAAACCAAGCCCCTGACACCTGATTGGATCACACACACAAGTAACAGCAGGGGGTGAGCTATGACCCCAAACAATGCTTCCCAATGGAGATGGTTAGTTTTTCCATCTGAATGCTGGTTACACAGTTATGTTCAATTTGTGAAAACCCATCACTAGGAGCACTTTCCTGTAGGCACATCATACTTCATGACCCATGAAGGTCTCCATGTCCTACTTCCTACTACCTCTCCAACTTCACTGCTCACCATTCAATCCAGTAATACAGGTCCACTTTGAACTCCTTGACCACACACCACAAAATTTCCCATCTCAACCCTAGTGCTAATTAAATCTCTTCCTTCTCGTTTTATAAAGATGTGTTATTCCATCCCCCAGAGGCTCCTTTCGGATGACACCTCCTCAGAGAAGTCTTTTTTTGCCCACCTTTGCTAGTCCTGACTACATCACCTGTTTATTCCCCCTTCACCTCCCTTACCACATCCTGAAATTATCTCTTGTAATTGTTTTTGTAGCTGTTTTTCAGCTGTTGCCCCTACTAGAATGTATGCTTCATGAGGATGGAGACCATACATAGCATTTCCACTTGTGTTTCCCCACACAGTGCCTTGCACGTAGGTATTCAAAATCGAGCTGGCTGAATGAATAAATGGTACCTCACATCAAAATTTTTCCAGTTATTATGCTAAAAGGTAGATTAAAAAAATAAATATGTAATTGAAAATTAAGAATTAGTTTGAAATGAGATAGAATAAAAACTATGTAAAGGCTGCTTTCACGTACATTACTTTACTCACCACCACCGTCAGCATCATCATAAGGCTAATGACAAAACAGTAAGCTAACAACTTCTCAGTAGTTTAACCTACACTTTTAAATTAAAAAGACCTACCACACTGTTAGGATGTTATTAGGGGGAAAAAAAAAAGCAATCCTATAAATTCATTATTTTCCTTCCTATAAAAAGACTGGAAAAACTCTTCAGGCATTTGTGCGTGCACACGCACGCACACACACCTCTGTCGCGAATGGCTCTCCAGCATTGGACTGGTATCTCCACCTACAACCCTATCCACTGGAGACTTCGTAATCCTTACACACGGCCTTGGCCTGAGATACAGAAATTTTACGCCAAATCTGTGGGTGGGAAAGCCAATTCTCCTTCCTGCAGAAGGATACACAGGCAATTATAACACAACTTTGGGATGACCCGTGCCTTCCTGTCTCAGGAAGCTCCCAGAGGCTCCCTAATTAGCTCTTATTCATCAGTGCAGTGGGTCTCAAACTTCTCAGATGATGCAGCACCTGGCAGGAATGCTGTCCATTGAGGAAAAGCATGCAATACTGAAATACTTTGTTCCTTCTTATGAACCAGGAACAATTTTTCTGGCAGAAGAGGCAGCATATGAATGCCATGTAAAAGCACAGCCTAGGGCTTCCCTGGTGGCGCAGTGGTTGAGAGTCCACCTGCCGATGCAGGGGACGCGGGTTCATGCCCCGGTCCGGGAAGATCCCACATGCCGCAGAGCGGCTGGGCCCGTGAGCCACGGCCACTGGGCCTGCGCGTCCGGAGCCTCTGCTCCGCAACGGGAGAGGCTACAACAGTGAGAGGCCCGCGTACCGCAAAACAAAAAAACAAAAAAAAAACCACCACAGCCTAAACCCATGGGTTCTCAACAAAATCAATAGTTATTGAACTCATTGGCTGGCTGAGTTTTTCTGTTAATATTCTTTCGCAGCTTATTTATTCATGTCCACTAATATTCAATAGGTATGTGGTAGCTGATACCAAAGGCTTAAGCTGACAAGAGAAAAACTTGAAACTGAAAAAATTATTTTTATTAACCCATTTTTTTTCTTCTGTGGATAGGGATATGTCATTAGTCATTTTTAGCAATAAAATTGCTGGGTTGGAGGAGTGTCCATGAATCACTGCCTTAAGAGACAGCTTCTCTTAAAGTCCAATTATTATCATTTTTTGCTAAAGAAAAAATATATATTCATCTTTATATATAATACATGTATATTCATATTAATATTTTAAAATCTTATCTTTTTAATCTTTAATATCTATATAAAGAGAATAAATATACATAGAAGAAAAAATACATATACACTTTTTTTTGTGGCCTCACCACGCGGCATGCAGGATCTTAGTTCCCTGACCAGGAATCAAACCCACGCCCCCTGCAGTGGAAGTGCAGAGTCTTAAACACTGGATCATCACCAGGGAAGTCCCTATAGATACTTCTATGTTGGGAAGAAATTTCCAATTCTCACCAAGTTTATACTTATCAAAAAGTGAAATGGCTATTCTAAAATAAATCTGTTAAAAATGATACCAATATTTTGAAAGAACCAAGACGCAAAACGATCCCTAAAGTAATCTGAAAGTTGATTACACAGAAAATCTCTAATTATATACTCTTACTAGGGGTGACTAAAGCCAAAGCAATTAATAGACATGAAAAAATGTCTTTGATGGGAATGCCCTTAAAATATATAAAGATGTTAAAATAGTAAGTTTTGTCCTAATAGGTCTTTTCTAAACAAGGTCCACCCTGGACAGTAACATACAGCACAAACAGGTCTGTGGGCTCCAAAAATGACACCAACACAACTGAAGCAGAAGAAAATGCACAAACAGGATTCAATCTTGACACAGAAAAAAAGAGAGGGCAGCATCTGGAACTTCTTGCATGCTACTAAGAACAAACACTGGCAGTGACACAAATCCTGCAGTCTCTGGTCAGGGCTGGGGGGCTTCAATTTGGGAAGCCTATTTTTCTCTCTTAGTTAGAATAAAGTGTTTATCAGAACAAGTTTGTAGGTAACTGTAATGAATTCAACTGTAACTGTTCTACCATCCAAGTAGTTTTTAAAGTCACACACTTAGAAACAGATTTAACAATTCCAAGTAATATATGTAGATGCTCTCTCCCCAGTGGGTGGGGAGCTATAACTCCCTATTCCTTAAGTACGGGTTTTGTACAGTGACTTCCAGTGAGAACAGTGGGGATGCTGGGGGTGAGGAATAACTTTACAGTGGAGACACTTTACACGGCAGACCCTCCATCAGCCAGGTCCCGAAGCCAACATGAACAGTGAAAAGTCACGCTGACGCTAGTAGGTACCCGTGATACAACAATAGCACTTTTCCGCTGTAGTCTCCTCCCAAAACCGTAACTCCAGTCAAATCATGAGAAAAACATCAGACAAATTCTACAAAACACCTGAACAGTTTTGAGACTTTTCCTCAAGACTGTCAAGGTCATCAAAAACAAAGTCTAAGAAACTGTCACAGACAAGAGGATCTGAAGAAATCATGACGATTACATGTCATGTGGTATCCTTGATGAGACCCTGGCATAGCAAAGGGCATTAGGTAAAAACTAAGGAAATCTGAATAAAGTGTGGACTTTAGTTAATAATGTATCAATATTGGTTCATTCATTGTAACGAATATACCATATTTGCACATAAAATGTTAATAATGGGAAACTGGGTGGGGGGTAAAAGGGAACTCTGTACTATCTCTGCAACTTTTTTTTATAAATCTAAAACTCTTCCAAAAAATAAAGTTTATTTTAAAAACTATGATTGAGTTTGATGTTTCAGTTTCCTTATACCCACAGACAAGATAGAAATATGATGATGAAAGTTCTTTAAACCTTTAAAATGTTTCTATGGTTATTCAGAAGGTGGTTGTTCTAGTGAATGAGAACAAAAGAGATTCTAATAAAATCATCCAAAAAAGGAAGATTAAGATGAGCTCGTTCTTACTACTCCCCTCTTAGGGAGCAGTGGTGTCTCTTACACTATTAAATTTGACAGGCATCTCCCTAGTTCCTGTCCAAAGTGGACGCAGGACTGCCAGGTCCACAGAGCCATTATGGAGAAGAGTCAAATGTGGGTGTGTGTTGCACAAGTTCTTACCACGATCTCTTGGCAAGCTTAGTACTGTCAAGGTAAAATAAGTTCCTTTGTGGGTGAACACCTTAGGGTTTCTAATTCCAACGTGCAGAGTGAAAAAGATGATATTTCCCATCATTTTCCGAACTTCTTCAACCAGAAAACTTTTACGGACTGAAGCAGGGGGGGCATCCCCAGAGACTGGGTGTCATGGTACAATTTTAGAAAACATGATTCTTAATGCAGTGTTACCACAGCTCCTGTAACAGCCTGGCAAGCCACCCTGCCCCATGGCACCCAGGACCCGAAGGGGCCTCAGCTTCCTGACACTGAATCTACCCACCCCACAGTGTTCACCACTAGGTGTTATTTTTAGTTACTGAAGCAGATGGATTTCTATCTTACTTTTCCACCTTTCTATGTAAGCTTACAATTTAAAAGTTGGGGGTGGCAGGGTACAACATGTGCTTTCATCTGGAGAAAGAGAAGCTTACAAAGTGTACTTTCTCACTGCTGTGCACCCCCACAGATATGATTACTGACTTTAATTTGGAAGGAAGAGCTCTGGGAAAATTTCTTCATAAATTGTGGATCAGTCACTGCAGATAAGAACAGAAACTTTCTCAGCCCAGAATCAGGGCCTGCAGTTCCCTTCTAAGCTGATGCTCTAAGGACTTAAGAACAGCTGAAGAGGTGTGACCTCTTCATGGTGAAAAACTAACATTTTTCTACTCAAATTTATTCATTCTTCTTTACTTAATTTCTTCACTAAACAGAATGATTTTATTTTTTAAAAAATCAAGTAAGTTTATAGATAGAAGGTTTGCATGGCACTTCAAAATATTAACTAGATTTAATTTAATGAATGTTGAAAAGAATCATCTCCCTTCCTAGCAGTTCTAGCCATAGTTATAACATAACTTACATCGTTACACTGTAATATGTCTGTCATCAAACGTGGCTGATGAAGGGTTTTATTTACCCAAACTTTTCAGCTGGCTAAGTCCCTGAGTAGGACACAGGAACCTGCCTTAGAATCCTCTTTGGGGTTGAGCTGTTTTATTGATCACTCAAATACCAGTTTTAAAACATAGCCATTTGAAAAAAAAAAAGACTAACAAAAATAAAAGGTATGTGTTTCTCAGAGAGCTGAGCACAATAAGCTTAAAAGGAAAAATAGTTTTCTCTGAAATTTCAGATACTAGAATACTATAATATTTTTAAAGTCCTGTCAACATTAAAAGCACTTCACATTTTCCTGGAGTGTCAGACTAGAAAACTAAAAAGCTCAAAAAAAAAGGCTTGAAAAAGTCATTTTTAATAAAACTAACAATTAAACTCTATGTTTTGCACTGCCCCGGGACCTCAATCTCCTAGCTGACACAGTCCAGACAATGCAGAACTGAGATTATTAAGCAGAAAGTTTTAAAAGTTGCAGAGAAAGTGCTTGTGCAGCGCTGCCGGCTAACGTGCACAGTCCCCACGGGGGATTTTAATGGGGGTCGACTTGAGAGATCGCTGCCAGGTCAGCTTTGAGGCTCCTGATTAGCATATGCAGAGTATTTCAAAGCACCTTTCAAGCCCCTGCAACAACCCTGCCATCATCTGAACACGCAAGAAGGCAGTGTTTGAATTTAGTGTCAGCTTTTTCTAGCTTCTACCTTAGCCTTCCCCTTCCATGTTTATGATCACCCGTCCACGGGCACTCAGCCATGTGGGCAAGCTGATCTGACTGGAATGGGCCGAAGTCTAACTGAGAGACCGCAAGATGGGTCAGACCGTCATTTAGACAACAAATTGAAAAAAGTTTCATTCCTTTTCTTTAGCGGCAGGACATAAGCAGGGACCAGAGTTCCTGCCTACCCTGTGCTGGGCCACCGTATGTTTTCCTGTTCAATGTCCCAGGACCCTATGGAGTAGGTCCCGTAAATATCCCCACCTTAGTGACAATGACACAGAATCAGCAGTGAAAAGAAACTCCCTCTAGGAATGGCAGAGCAGAATTCTAACCCACGCCTCTTTGCCCCAAACCCGTATTCTTGCTGGCTCACATGTTCCCTTCTTTGAATATAATGCAGCAGCACACGGATGGAAACAGCCCTTCAAGAACTGGAACAGCATCAGTAAAGACAGGAAGACAGTGTGTCTCCTATGCTCTCTATAGCAAAAGGGCATCACTGTTTGGTAAAATGTCTAACAGCCTAGAATCTCCCTTCCAAGTCTCTCAAATTTGGGAATCATCAAGAATAATTTTAAATATAATACAAATGGCTAAACATGACCAGATATTAAAATGTGTTGCTGGCATTAACGGTCTAATGTGATGCTACAATGAAGGGGGGGGGTTGGGATTTATATCTATCCTTATTTATGCCTGTCCTTATCCAGAAAGGAAGGAGAATTTATAAATATGAATTAAAATAGGATAATATAGAAATTGATGATTAGGAGTTCACAAGAGACTTTAAGGCTTCATATATGCTAAGTTATACACACATCATTTTCTTGAACACTTTTAAAGCAGCTTTTTACTATCACTAGATACTGATTTTGCTTGAATTACTTTCATAACGACTAGTTGGAAATACTTCAAAACATAAGTAGGTTCCAAAAGCTTTTCTACATTTGCTGAAATCTAACCACACACAAGCCGTAGCTATATTCCTTACCCCTGTATCTTCGTACAGAACCTGAACATTCAGGCACTCTTCAAATTAAGGCTGAATTTTCACAATTGGTAGGAAGTAAAAATTTGAGTCGACCAACTGTTACAGCTTACAGAAAACCAACAAGCACTTTCAGTTATTTTTTCTTCAAAGTAAAATGAACTGACTGACTGTACTGAGCCGTTTCTGTGCTTCCCCCTCCTGAGATGTCACTTCCCTGAAGAATTTCCATCAACATACAACCATCCTTTCAAAGACAGGCATTCCCTTAAAAATTAATTTTAATCTTTTTCTAATCCAAAACATTTTGAGGTGGAAAAAAGCAATTTTTCTAAGCAGAAACATATTTCTGTTTGTCCCCAGGTAGATTCTAAATTCTAATCAGATTCAGTCCAAATGCCACTTAACGACTACGTGTTCCACCCAGATAACAAGACATGCTGCTAACTTACCATTTGGTGACAAATGCCTCTTTATTCAAGTGTCCCCCCCACTGGTGGTATTATTAGCAATGAAGAGAGTGACTGAGAGGCAGATTTTTTCAAAGGCTAGAGCAGAGCACAGTAGATTTTCACCCAAGTTTTATTCTCATGACCTGCACAGTAGTTCACTTAGATTATCATGATTTCCTACAACTAAATAAGATATTTACTACAGGGAGATTTTTTTTCTAAGTATGCTGTTAATGAGTTTTTTCACTCCACAAACATATTTAAATACTTCTAAATGCTCAGCATAAGAGAAAGGTGAAAAAGATATGGAATAAACTATACGCTCTAGGAGGGCAGGGGCTTAAATACCTTGTTCAGCATGTGTCTCCAAGATCTGCCCAGAACAAGGCAGTATCACCAAATATTTGCTGGAATGTAAATGTCTTCAAGGAGTTCATAATCCTTGAAGTGCCAGGCACTGTTCTAGGCTCTGCAGACACAGCAGTGAGCCTTGTGCCCTCAAGGCCCTTATATTTTAGTGAGGGGTGGGGTGAAAGGCGAGATATTAAAACTATATATAATAATAATAAATTATACAGAAATGTAAACTATAAATTATACTAGATTATATATAATAAAAATATACATAATATATATATAATCTAGTGTGAATGACAGAGGCTCTAAAGAGGAAAAAAAAAAATCAGTGTAAGACGCTGGGGAGCTTTTCTAGACTGGTGGCCTTATACTTGGAAGACCTTCCAGATGAGATTGAGATTTAAATGAAGTGAGGGAGCAAGTCTTGCAAATTCGGGGGTTAAAATGTTCTAGACAGAGAGAATTAACTCATATGCAGGCAACTCATGATAACACAATTTGCAACCAGCATCGTGAGGGGTGTGACTGGGTTTGCTAGTTGTCTACCAAAACCCCACCTCTTCTTCCAGGGCACCCAGTGAGACCACAGGTCTCAGCTGCCCTTGCCGTTTGGGGCAACCCTGTGACTTGTCTTTGCCAACGGAACGTGAGAGAACCGGTGTGTGTCACTTCCGAGGCAAGGCTTCCAGAGGCAGGCATGTCTACTCCATTCTCTCTTTTTCATTCCGTGAAGTAGAGCACGGTGAGGTCAGCAGAGCCACATGGAAGCGCCAGGGCTCCTGCACCACTGCATCCACTAACCAAGCCTGCAGCAAGGTATGAACACAATGCTGTCTCCTATTACACCATGAGTTCCTTGATGGCCGGGATCAGGTCTTTTTCATCCTCACAGCCCTAAAACCCTGCACAACTCCTAGTGAATGGCAGGTTCCCAGCAGTAGTGGAATAAAAGCTACTGAAATAGTGAAAGAAAGCAATTAGTTCTGTGAAAAGGTAACTGAGGGAAGAAATTAGCAAGGGGTCACAGTAAGGACATTTTAAAGGACAGAGTGAGTGGCTTATAAGGGATGGGTGGGGTACAGGAGTAGATATTCCTAACAGAGAAAAGAGCATGAGCAAAGAGAGGAAGAAAACACAGGAAGCATTTGAGGAACATGACCCCAAAAGGTGTCCACAGTTGTGTACCTCTCAGTAAACAAATTTTTTTTTTTTTTTTGCGGTACGCAGGCCTCTCACTGTTGTGGCCTCTCCCGTTGCGGAGCACAGGCTCCGGACGCGCAGGCTCAGCGGCCATGGCTCACGGGCCCAGCCACTCCGCGGCATGTGGGATCTTCCCGGACCGGGGCACAAACCCGCGTCCCCTGCATCGGCAGGCGGACTCTCAACCACTGCGCCACCAGGGAAGCCCTCAGTAAACAATTTTTAAGCAACTACTACGTACCAGGCACTATAAAAGACACTAGAGGCACAAAGCCTGGTAAGGCTAGGCCCTGCTCGAGGGGAATCTTGAAGTACGGGGTGCAAAGAAGACACAGAAAGGAATGGGACACTGTAGTGAGTACTGTGATACTGTAGCTGACCCTGAAATTGCAGCGGATACTCTCTGGGCAGATCAGTTGTGGGAGGCACTCCAGCGGAAGGGGAGGAGCAGAGGCTTACGCAGCTAGAGAGAGTTCTTGGGACTGCAAATAGCCCAGCCCCTGAGAAAGTAAGCTCCAGGAGGGCAAGGTCTTTGTTTTCTTCACTGCTGAATCCTCAGTGCCTAGAACAGGACCTGCACTTATCAGATCGGGAATGCCGTAAGATTTGGGGAAAGAGGGTAAGTTTAGAAACAAGGCTGGGGACTGGATAAGAGAAGGAATCAGAGAGCCCGGATGGGGACAAGATCAGATTTGCATTTTACAAAAACACTGGTTGAAAAGGTGGGTGAAGGGGTGTGACACCAGAGGACTTCCTCAGGAGATGACTGCAATGGCCTGGGCCCCAGGCGAGAGGAGATAAAAATTGAAATAAGGGGACTGGTGGGTGGGGGAGTGGTGTAGAATGAAAATCACAGGATTCAGGAACTATTTGGGTTGGCCCCAAAGTTCATTCGGGTGTGACCATAAGATGTTATGGGAAAAACCCAAGCGAACTTTTCGGCCAACCCAATACATGGAGGGAGCAGGACTCAGAGGGCTTGTGATGGTTTTATATATAAAGGAAAAGGGGAGTCTAAGATGACTCTTATATTTAAGGAAAAGTAAGCTGGGAGAAAAAACAGTAATCCAAGTTTGCATATATTACATTTGGGATGCTTGAGGGTTTTCCGAGAGGAAATGTCCAAAAGGCAGCTGGGCATGCAGGTGTGATGCTCCAGGAAGAGGTCTGGTCTGGGCTCAGAAATGGAAGAACAGCATCCAGGTGACAGCTAATGTCATGGGAATGAAAGAAACTGCCCAAACGCAGCCAGCATGTACTGCTGCGCAAGTTGCACACTGCCCAACTCCTGAGGTGCCAGTTACCCTGGGTCACTGCGGTTTTATACCCTTATCATGGCACTTTTCTGGTAGATAACTGTCATACGTTATCTGGAGAGGGGGCATTGTTCTCTAATTCATCAGAGTTATCGTGTGGATGAGCAAAAGGTTTGCCAAAGCAGAGCTTCTCCTGAACAAGCAGAGGGGGGAGGAAGGAAAGAGAACAAGAAGAAGGCAGGCAGGTGGGGTGAGAAAAGGGATAAAGCAAATCCATTTTGTTTCGGTTCCATTTCAAAACTGATCTCTAAAAGTCTCCTACATCCTCTACATTGAAGATTGCAGCAATTTTATTAACCTCTAAACTTTCATGGTCTCACTGGGTTCTGTTACTACAGGGAATACCAGGAGTTTACTAAAAACAATCACGGCCCTGCTTGCTCATGAGATCTCATTTGGGTCTTCCTTCAGCTCACCGGTTCCAGGGCTGCATTTTCTTTGTAAAACGATGATGATGATGATGATGATAAAGAAAATACCCCTACACCTATACACTCACCTACACACGAGTAACAATTCTTCTCTGGCCTAGAATAAAAAATCAGTTCAGGGTATTTCCAAATGGCTTTTCCAAAATTAGAAATAAACGTAAGTAATTGAAAACTTGTAATAGAGCTGAGTTTCTACAGCAAGATGCACCGCGTCAAACCAGTGGTTCTGCAGTGGGGGGGATGTTGCTTCTCCCCCAAGGGACACTGAACCATGCCGAGACATTTTTGGTTGTCACGACAGGGAAACGGGGTGGGGGGAGATCTACTGGCCCCTGGTGGGTAGAGGCCAGGGGTGCTGCTAAACGTCCAGCGATGCCCAGCTCAGCTCCCACCACAAAGAAGTGGCTGAGCCAAGGCGTCCGTGGTGTCAAGGCTGAGAACAATTCTGTTAACCTATACGCTTCTTGAGGCCTAGGACCAATAAGTACTTCGGATGCCCAAAAGTGTTTGATAAGACAAAATTAAATGGAAGACAGTTATTACACTATATTGCAGAAAAGTGCAACAAATTCATTTATTTTTCTCTCCTGCTATTGCTGCCTTCCGTTTAGGCTCCCAATTCAGATTACAGAAAAAGCCAATAAGAACTGTTAGACAGCTAAATGATATACACAGTTTAAGCGCTTTCTGATAAAGCAAAGTCTATAATTTCTGTCAAATTCTTATAGAATATATTAAATTTCTGCCCCAAATAAAATCATGAAGAGTAAATAGAATCCACCTGCCAATGCAGGGGACACAGGTTCGAGCCCTGGTCTGGGAAGATACCACATGCTGCGGAGCAACTAAGCCCGTGTGCCACAACTGCTGAGCCTGAGCTCTAGAGCCTGCGAGCCACAACTACTGAGCCCGTGTGCCACTACTACTGAAGCCTGCACACCTAGAGCCTTGCTCCACAACAAAAGAAGCCACCGCAATGAGAAGCCCATGCACCGCAACGAAGAGCAGCCCCTGCTCGCTGCAACTAGAGAAAGCCTGCCCACGCGCAGCAACAAAGACCCAACACAGCCATAAATAAATAAATAAATTTATTAAAAAAAAAAAAAGAGTAAATAAATCTTCCTATGTAAAATTCCATTATTATTTTTCAAAGAGTCACATAAGTAATAATAATGGTCCATTATAAAATACAAACAAACACCTCTTTGTCATTGTTCTACATATTGAGAAATGCAATTCTGGCAGTTAATTTAGATTGATTAAAAAACCAGGGCTTCCCTGGTGGTGCACTGGTTGAGAGTCCGCCTGCCGATGCAGGGGACACGGGTTCGTGCCCCGGTCCGGGAAGATCCCACATGCCGCGGAGCGGCTGGACCCGTGAGCCATGGCCGCTGAGCCTGTGCGTCCGGAGCGTGTGCTCCGCAACGGGAGAGGCCACAGCAGTGAGAGGCCCGCGTACCGCAAAAAAAAAAAAACAAAACACCAAAGAGTGAAATAAAAGTGGAAGCTAAATACAGATGATCTAAGTTAGTGTATTCGGAGTCCTTTTATCCCATTACTAATTACTGCTTCCCAAGCCTAACCTCAATAGCCATTCATTTGTTTTCCCAAAATTTAAATGAAAGTAAACAACATTCACACATTTTGTAATGAGGCAGCTGATTTAACTTCCACCATTTGCTTGCGTCCTGACACTAAAACTGACTGTGTTCCTAATTTCTAAGTTTCTATTTTAATTTCCACTGTAACTAAATGAGAACGAACAAAAGCTTTTTTCTTTTAAAAACCCTAGACAATCATGCTCCTGCCCTTATGGAAAAGGAGACAGGATATCACTACCCCAAACCAGCACCCTTTGGTAACTGAAGGCTTTTTGTCCCTCCAATGTCAAGACAATGGCTCCCTTAAGCATCAGATGCCCTGAGCGTGTTACAACTGCTGAATGGATTTTCATGGAACATAAATCACTTTCCCACTACCTGCCACTTACAAACTTGCTTCTCATGAACCTTGGACCCTGCACAATATGGCTCATCATGTCCTTTGTTGACAGCTAGGAACAAGGGAACTGTTTGCATGAGTAGATAAAGGGCATTTCTTCCTTCTGACACTTAGTTTTTTCTTCCCCTTGTGCAGTGAAATTTTTTAAATTAAAATCACAGGAACATCTAATTCCCCCATGCCAATTAACTTTTAAAACATCTAAGTACTTGCATGGTTCATATAACTGTTGAGCATTTTAATAGGATTTTAGAAACATATTTATCTGATCATTTCCTAATATATCTCCATGTGGATCAGATCTCCTGCTCTTGTGAGTTTGCGTGAGAACTTTTGAGCAAATTTTCATCCCGTTTTGGGGGTCTTTAAGGATTGAGGAGGATACAGACACACAGTAGACCTCACATTTACTGGCTGAGAAATTTTTCCCCATATGAATTTCCGAAATTCACTTAATCCTCTTGAAACAGAATTGTTGAGAATAACGATTAAAGATACCGTCGTTGATGTGACATCATTCGTATACATCTAATTCCATTGCTCTGCATGAAATTCAGCCTGCTTTAAAGTAGGAAAGTTATATACTTCCCAGAAGGATTCAAGTTGCTTTTTTGTAGCCCTTATCGCAAGCAGCTGAGGACCCCAGGGGCTGTTTGAAAGTCACCTAAGCAACATCTCTGCTGACTGAGTCACAGCTGCCAACAGCTTGGATGCCTGGGCTTGCTCCTTTTCCACTCGCCCAGAGCACACACACCTCACCTGCATGCCCGACTCAGCCATAAGCAGATGCCTCTGCAGTGAAGTGGTCCAAACGCAAAAAAACAACGCTTCTCTGAGCCAGGTTATGCCAAAGGCTCTCCGGGCACGAAATCACAAAGCAATTTAATACAAGCTTGGATACAAAGCTAAGTGAGCAATTTAGAAGCCGAAAGGAAACACAGGGGAAAGTTCTTTGGCTTTAGTGAGAAGAGAAGGCAAGAGGCAGAGAGCATCTTGGATCCATTTGGATGGGAAATGAGAGGAGAGGTGGGGCAACGGCTGTCTGCTCGGTCTGTTTGGGGCAAATGGCTTCAAACAGTTTTCCTCACTCTGGCTCCCGAGACTCTGAGTGCTTCGGATCCTAAATCTCTCATTCTAAGCTCTTTCTAGGGTCAGAAGCAAGTGACATTTAATGGAACTGAAGAACGAGAGTTATGTACGCTGGTTGTGCTAAAACCAAAGGGAAGCCAAAGCAGTTTTCTGAAGGTGTCTGGAAATCAGTCTCTGACTTGGCATGGAAAATGCTTGGGGGGCTAGGGCAGGGGTGGGGGAACCTCAGCCTCCACAGGTCTCGAAGGGAAAAGTGTCTGTCAATGAAAATACCTTTGCATCAAAGAAAGATGGCCGTAGGGACGTATGCTGACAACTCTGAGAACAATACCAGCGGCTAGAGCCAGAACATGTGATTCCAGTGTCAGGCCAGAGCCCAGCTGGAGCAGCCATGGGAAAGAAAGATTCCATACAGAGTAGAAGCCGGGGGCCAGCGCCGAGTGAAGTGGGTGACAGATTGGTGCAGGGGCACCACAAGCGGCAGCCTTGTTTTCTCCGGCCCGAGGATGTAAGCTGTGAGGGGCTTTCACCCTGGAAGCCTGGACGCTGGGGAGACCAGCAGGCGGCACAGACACAGCTGAGCCTTGCTGAGGCTGAGGGAGGCTGTCCCCGCCAGCACAGCGGGGAAGACACGATGCAAACAGAGATGCTAGCCTCAGAGATGGGTGGGTGTGGGTCCCTGAGCAGAGGCAGAGCCTACAGGGCAGGAGATCCGAAATATAGCACAGCACATCCCTCCAGGCCAACGAACATGCCTGGGCCGGGATAGGAGGAATCAAACACTACAGTCGGTTGTCGCAGAAACAGCTGTGCTGAGGCCTACGCGGCCAAGTGGGGGGACGCCGGCATGATGTCTTCAAGAGGGTGCAGGCTCCTGAGTGGAGCAGAAACAAAGCTGCCCCCAGCATCTTGTTGGCTGAGTTTTGCAAAGGGGCGCTCAATAAATGATCGTGGGCTTCCCTGGTGGCGCAGTGGTTGGGAGTCCGCCTGCCGATGCAGGGAACACGGGTTCGTGCCCCGGTCAGGGAAGATCCCACATGCCGCGGAGCGGCTGGGCCTGTGAGCCATGGCCGCTGAGCCTGCGCGTCCGGAGCCTGTGCTCCGCAACGGGAGAGGCCACAACAGTGAGAGGCCTGCGTACTGCAAAAAAAATAAATAAATGATCGTATGATTGGCTCAAGTCTCCTCCTCCCTCCCCCTCAGATGAAAACCCATCAACCAGACCCGGCTGAGGTTCTCATAACCTGTCAGGCCTGTGAGAATACAGATTGACGAAATACTCTCTCTGCCCTCAAAGGGCTTATTGTCAACTGGGCCAGATGGTTTTTTCCAAACTGTGGGTGGCCTTCCATAGTAGGTAGTCAAAGTCAATTAAATGGGTCAAAATCAGCATTGTTTTTCACACACACACATACAAGAATAAAAGAGAAAACTCTTGTGGAACTTTTGATTCAAATGTGTGTATTCACCACCACCAAGTCCTAGTGTTAAAATACACTCCTTCCTGTAGGTCAAAATAAAACTACGTTTGAAAGTAGCTGATCTACTGAGGAACATGGGAACAGCTAGTCATTTACAAAGAGCTTTCACACATACTCTTATGAAATCATCCAGAAACACCATAAGGAAACTGCCCATTTTTTCAGTGACTCAGAGATGTTAACCAACTTGTTCAAAGCAGCACAGCAGAGCCTGGATGTAATCCCAGATGGTCTGACTCTAGTACATCCTCAAGTACCACAGGAGTTCAGGGGTAATGGTGAGCAAAGAGGGCTGGAGAGGAAAGCAAGGGGAGTGAGAGAAGGTACAATCTGAAAGAGACTTGGGAAAGTGACTAGGTCTTGGCTGGGATGGAAAGGCAGAGATGCAGAAATAGGCTGGGTTGGTTCGGGGGTGAGTGGAGAGTCCGGCCTGATGTAGCAGACAATACAGGAAGTTCAGAGTGGATTAAAGGAGTTGGACAGATTCTGGCAGCCCCTATCAGGCCTGAGACTTTGAGCCTTACCTTCCTCATCTGTAAAATGGGGATTATAATAGCACCTACTAAGTGAGACTGTGTATATAAAGTGCTTGTGCTCAACATATGACAGCTTAAAAACAGAAGGCACCTCACCCATGCAGAATCCTGCACCGATAAGTCAATGATCAGACATTACTTTATTTGGCCATGACAGCACTTCTGTGAAACAGACAAGACAGTTTTAGAGCTCAGGAAACTTCAGCAGAGACACAGAAGGATGTGCACGGGGGCTTCTGCTCTGGGCCCTTACTCAACAGGGAGAAGAACAGATAATGGCGCAACACAGGCTGAAGGACTTCGAAGGCGAAGCACAGAAATTCAGAGAGGGAGGCTCACGAGGGAGGGGATATGGGGACATATGTATGCATATAGCTGATTCACTTTGTTGTACAGCAGAAACAATCACAACATTGTAAAGCAAGTATACTCCAATAAAGATATATTTAAAAAAGAGGGGGCTTCCCTGGTGGCGCAGGGGTTGAGAGTCCGCCTGCCGATG
The DNA here is from genome assembly GCF_003676395.1 of Aethalodelphis obliquidens. Lineage (NCBI taxonomy): Eukaryota > Metazoa > Chordata > Mammalia > Artiodactyla > Delphinidae > Aethalodelphis > Aethalodelphis obliquidens. Next base: position 16,208,903 of record NW_020837961.1, read on the forward strand.
CAGGGGACACGGGTTCGTGCCCCGGTCCGGGAAGATCCCACATGCTGCAGAGCGGCTGGGCCCGTGGGCCATGGCCGCTGAGCCTGCGCGTCCGGAGCCTGTGCTCCGCAAGGGGAGAGGCCACAGCAGTGAGAGGCCCGCGTACCGCAAAAAAAAAAAAAAAAAGAAAAAAAAAAAAGAGAAATTAGGACTTCCACCAACAAGAGCCAGGAAGCTTATAAGGTTTCTGAGGAAAAGAGCTATGGGGTGGGGGGTGGGGGGGTTAGATAATAGTAAGGCTCTGAAATCAGAGAAATAGTGCTGGTCTCAGAGCTAAACTTTCAAAGTCAAGATCCACAAAGACATCCTAGAGAAACAGCTCCAAAGCCAGCAAACTTGAAAGTATTAAATCCAGGGGCAAGAAGGTCAATCAGATGGGGCCTGGTCAGACCTGAAAGGGGAGATTTAAAGAGACTCACAATGGCCTTGCCACTCCAAGCAATAGACAGACAGAGCCGCAGGCAACCTCCTTAGTCCTTGGAGGGTTCAGGACCTACTGGCAAAGTCAGTCTCACTGCGGAGCAGGACGCAGGCAGCTGAAGCCAGCTCCCTCTGGGTATTCCCGCTGGCAAGGCTTCTGACCGTGAAATGGATGCCTCGGACTCAACCTGATGCCATTTGACACTTAACTTCTCTTTGTTTTTATTCCATACTGGCCAACGAAGCATCTGATTATGATTTGGCTTCCCACACAGGCCTGACCACAGGAAGAGAATATGTACCAGTTGTTCCCACACTGGAATCCCAGGCCATGAAATGGAAATAGCAATAGTTCTCTTCTCATTTTAAGTCAGTACAGCTGGCAATCTGGTTTTATATATCCACTTCCTGAACCGGGTTGACAAGATGCAGAGATGAACCCTTGCTATGCTCCTCAAATCCGTTTCTGAGCCTTCAGAGCTGAGGGTCATCAAGGGAACAAGGATGCCTATTGGAAGAGGTTGCTTTGCACAACTTCCTGGGAAAACCCACTTTGACCATCTCCAGGGGCGACCTCAGAGAGAGATACCAGAGGCAGCCAGTCTGCCTATGGTGGGGTGAGCAAGGGAGACTTCTGTCAGCAAAGCTAGCCTGCAAGCCACAGAAGTTAGGTGACCAAAAGCGTAAACTCGAGTAGAGGCAATAGGGATGGGGGGGAGCGGGGAAGGAAAATACAAGAGAAAATTAAGGGGACGAAAGAAATGCAAAGATGACTCTAAGATTTTCAACTCAGAGGAATTCAGAGTAGGGCCCCCGCTTCTAAAACACAGGGCGAAGGTTTATTGAACTGGATTTGGCTTGAGATGTTCCTTTGAGATGACACGATAGTAGCTATGCCCAATCCAATGACTGGCTGGGACCATAAAGGTATTTATTACGTTGCTGGTCACTCTTCATTCCACAAAGGTTTACTGACTGTCTACAACATGCCAGCCAGGTATTACTCCATCAGTCACCAGGGATTCCTGCCTTCAAAGAGCTTATAGTCTAGTGGTGTTGACAGGTTAATTTACTATTTTAGTAAATGTAAGTGCTATGACGGGGGTATGCACAGATTATGATGGGAGCGTCTAAAATAATGAACACCATGGGGGAGGAACACCAAACTTTTTCAGCCAAAAGAGATAAATCATTTTACAAAGAAAAGAATCAATGTTGTTTTTTCACCTTCTTGTATTTCTGAATCCCCTAAAATGTTGAATTTTAAATCAGACATCAAATCACATCTAATTTTACTTCCTTTCATCTTATAAGTGGTGAAAAAGAAATAGCAAGAGGATTGGAAAATACGACCTTAGCTGAGAGATTGCAGCAACATGTGTAGAAAACTCCCAATAATAAAATAAAGGTAGATGCCAGATCTATGACAGCCCATGAAAAGGCAAACATCCAGTATTCAGGCCAAAAACCAAACCTGTAAGACACTGCCTACGTAAAGACCGCACACCCATCCAGTTTCATCATCTGGTACAAAATTCCCAAATGTAATTCATATTAACAATTTAATTTTCCAGGATATTATTATCTTGCAACCCAATGGACTTTTCCAAAAAAGTAACAATGTCCACTGTATAAACCAAAGAAAATATTCCAGGGTCACCAAAAACCGGAAATTTTGGAAAGACATAGGATCTTCCTCAATCACCATGATAGAGTTGACAGAGGTACATAGGAAAATACATAGCTAAGAGCACTGAATGACAGACGTAAAAAAATGCGGAGACAGATGTCAAAAAGCAGAAATAAAGACAGTCTTGGTTAGAGCTCGTATCTCCTGCCTACATTTTTTCCCCTATCCCCACACTCCACCAGTCTTAGTATAAAGTATAAATATATACTTATATTAGTATAAAGTACTAATTACTGTGTATAATGTACTGTTTGTAGAAGGATGAAACTGGAAGATCTGGGAACAAATATTTCCATTACACATTCTATAGAATACACCTTCCAAACTACTTTGTCCCTGGTGGACTGCTCTTATTGAGATGCATTTTTTTGGTTGTCCCAATGGCCAACACTGAGGGATATTATAGGAGGCCGCTCTAAAAATTCCTTATTGTGTGTACTGCAGGGATTTTGCTAAAGCTGTTTTCCACTTTATCACAAAGTATCCATTCTACCAGGCCCTGTGATTTCTCTAAGCAGTATCACATATTTTGTAACATGAGGCTGACATGTTTCCCTTTTTGCACTGGCTAATGGGAAGCTCAGAAAACATTTGCAGCACACTTGCAGCAAGTTCAACCGCCTGCCAGTGTAAAAGTATTACTTTTATCCCTGATTTTCCCTTCACACATATTCTCCTAATTAAAAACAATAAAGCAAAAAAAGTGTAAGAGTCAACAGCAAATACTTATGGAGTGCTTATTATTAGACATTCTAATATCCACACATCCCTTATGTTATGACTCCTTAAACCATGTATTTTTAATGGATATTAAATTTCATATATTTAAATATATTAAATTTTGTTTCTGGAAAAGTCAAGGTACAAAGAGACGGCAGATGGATGAATGAACTGCAAGGTGGAGAAACAGATCAGTATTTCACATCTGTGGTGGCTTTCAACCAAATCATGGAGAACGGGCACTAATGATGGCGAATGGCTAGATACGCCAGGCAGGACTTGGTACATCCTGGGCTGCAGAGCGGAGACTCGCACATTAATGGCAGTTTTAGCTTTGGTCTGTGAGGAAAAACAAAGTGAAACAAAAACTACCACTCCCCTGTAGTAGAAAGGCTACAATCCACGGCAGCATCTTATTTGTACCCCTAATTTGCCTTGTTTATAGGGCATATATAAATCCTGACTGCAAATTTCAGCCCTCTGCAAGGTGAGAGGAAAAAAGCGTGTATCTGAAAAGCCACAAGACAGCATCTGCACTGCTCAGAGCCAGCGTAGCTTAGGCAGAGGGAGAGGTGTTTGAGGAGGCATTGACACGAAGGCGACTTGCCCAGGGCCGTGCTCTTGCATCTCACCACTCCTTTCTCCCTCTCTACTCTTTCTACCCATCTCCCTTAGGTGCAGATCCCACTTCCCACAAAACCTAGCAGAACTGGCTGGTGTGCAGTGAGTGCACGGGTGACCCCTGGCAGCAGGGACCCTGAAAGGGCGCAAGATCCGGTCCTCTCAGGGCTGAGGCCAGACTCGACATAACAAATCCCATGTCGCACGGGCCCCTGCAGCTCCCTCAGAGCCCACCTGTCTGTTTTCCTCATTCTTACAAGTTCCAGCAGGCTTGATTACCTGCCTTTCAAACCAGAGGCTGATGACAGAGCAGCAAATTAGGAATGAGAAAAGGGGCCGGCCACGAGCTATACCGACAAAAGGAAACCCGACAGCCGAGGAGACACCACATCCTGAAAGGCGGTGCACAGGCTAAGCTGGCCCAGAAGTCTGCGGCCGCTCGTGGAGGGGAGGTCACACAGCGGGTGCAGAGGTGGCTGAGAGGGGGGCCCAGGGCCGCCAGGCAGACACAGAGTTACTGAAGGAAGCTGGCAGACTCCAGGGAGCACCAAGCATCGTCACATACGAGAAGGCTTCCCACATAGTAGGCCGTCTGCTTTCCAAGTTTATGTTAGTATAACTAATAAAACTATTAAGTAAAAGCACTACTGATCTTATAGCATTGCTATATTTTTTACTTATCTGATTGAAAAACTGTATCTACTATAATGATGGATACATGACATTACATGTTTGTTCAAACCCACAGAATGTGCAACACCAAGAGTGAACGTGAAGGTAAACCACGGACTTTGGGTGCTATGGTAGCGTAAGTTCATCCTTGGTTAAAAATGTACCACGCTGAAAAAGAAAAAAAAAAAAGAAAAGAAAAAGAAAAAAAAAAGACCCATAATGAAGAGATTTAATACACACACACACACAAATGTACCACTCTGGTGAGTGATGCTGATAATAGAGGAGGTTATCAAAAGGCATGCTGGGGAACAGGAGGTATAGGGGGAATCTCTGTCCCATCCTCTCAATTTTATTATAAACCTAAAACTGCCCTAAGAAAATAAAAGTATTTTAAAATAATAATAAATAAATAAAAATAAAAACAGAGTACATCTGCCATCACGTATGAGGTTTCTGAAATTTGACAATGAAAAGAGAGTCCTTGCGCTTGAAAAGGCTGGGAATTACCAACATATTCAAAGATGGGTCCTGACGTCAGACAAATCTGGATTCCAATCATGGCTGCTTCTCTCAGTTGAGCATCTGTGAAATGGGCATGAAACCACCTACGGCATAGGGTTTTGTGAAGGAAAGAGCCCAGGGTAGTGACTATTTCCCTTGGTGAATTAGTTTATTCATATAGTCAATAAACAAGTACCAGTACCACTGGGCATTGTGAACACAATGGCGAACCTCTACAATTTCCACTGTCAAGGATGAGACAGTTCAATGAGGGAGACAGACCACAAAAGGCATTAACAATATAGTGAGCCGAACACAAGAACCATAAGCAGAGAAGCACTGCACGACAGGGTCACCTGACCAGCGCACAGACAAGAGAGAACAAGGCCTACTGTGTGGCACCGTGGTAAGATGAACAGAATTTTAATCAATCGATTAATTTTTTCAGCAAATATGTAAAAGCTGCTATGTGCCAGCACCGCTGCAGGGCTCGAGGTCACAGCAGAGAGCAGTCCAAGACCCCTGTCCCTGTGAAGCTTACATTTGGGGAAAGAGCTGTAAAATTCACACACGTTCAAGTAAAAAAAAATACATATATATATAATCTGCCAGATGACTGAGAAGTGTGGTGAAGGAAACTGAAGTGAGGGAGAGGGAGAGCCCGGAAGTGGGTGCAATCTTAGCGTGGGGATGGGCCCAAGGGAACCGTGAGCCTCGGGAACAGCGCTCACTCCAGGGGGCCGGGTGCTCATCTCAGAACTTACTTCTGCTCCCAATGGTATGTTTTCAAGCTCAACAAAGCCTTCAAAAGGGGCTCCATTCAAAGCGATGAAAAGACAAATGTGGATGTTTAACGAGGAAAACCCTCAGCTCTCCAGAGTCAGCTGTCCAAAATAGCGCAACGGTAGCGTAAGCTGAGGTTTTGTTTTAACTGCTTCTCTCAACCTCTTCTCTTTTCTCCCTTTAGCCACTAAAATGAATATGAAGATGAAAAGAAGTTGCAAATATACTCCCCTCTCGTAGCACCTTTTCCCCATTCACCTGGAACATGTTTACCTAGTGTGACAATAAACAGTCCAGATTGTCTAACTGCTGAGAAAGAGCCATGTCACAATCACCGTGATTTGTTTAAAGAATCTTGCCCACTGCATAATTAGCCCATAGGTCACCATCTGTCTCTAAGTCCTCATAAAACTAACCATATGTTGTTTTCATCAATGGCTGAACCAGGGCAACATACATCCCTCCCCAAGAAAAATGGCTACAGACCCATTTTTCCTCTGGTGCAGGGGGTTTTGGGGGGGACACTTACTCCACCTTTACCACATTTTTTTAATTTAAAAAATTGTTATTTTGTTCTGTTTATGCTTTGTCCATGGCTACCAACCCAAACAACCCCAACAATTTCTAGGAATTTCTGTAAAGGCTCTTCCAGGAGACACGGGGTAAACAGGCTTAGAGCCCCAGAATTTTGGTTCTCTTCTGTGGTTTGACCTGGTCATGTGAAGAGAAACACACACAGGCAGATGCATCTTACAAACAATCCTTCATATCTATGGTCTGCTGCATGGTAGAACTCCAAGTCACCAAATATCAACTTTTCCATCAGAGTAACTCCACTCTAAAGTAGGTAAGGACTATAAATGATTTTAAATCATCATCTGAAGCAGTACAAAATCTGTCATCCAACAGTCTTGACTTATGAGAGAATTCTCAAACTGCTGAATACTGTTCTCTTCATATCCCCCACCAATGACTAAACAATCTTAATAAGAAGCAGATGTACAAAATGTTCTGGATTTTAGTTTGGTTTAGTTTATTTTTTAAGCAAAATATGAATAAGATTTATCCCCAAAATGTGCCTATGATTTAAAATTATATGGCAGGGAACACTAAAGCATTTAGATAACTGAAGAACGTCAGAATCTCATGGTAGAAATGGGTCATTAATGCTGTGGGTAAGATGCAGAGAAACCAGTTCTCCATCAACCAGCTTCCACTAGGGCATCACAAAATTCATCTGATCCGTGGTCTACAGAGTCAGGCATAAATTATATTTACAAAACTAGTCACAATTTCATCATTTAAAAAAAGGCCAAGACCTTCCTACAAGGCTAATGATTCCATTTGGCCTAGGAAAGTATTTGTTGAACTGAATTGAATGGTGCAAAGATATTTTCACTTTGTAGCTCTCCTGACTCATTAATCCTTAAGTTAACCCTTGTCACCAAAACAATCAACCTATTCAACCTTTGAAGGTTAGTACATCACATTTCATGGACTTACTGAACCGGAGGTGCACTTCTTTCTTTTTTTAAATGTACCAACTGCTAGCGATGGGTAGGGTTTCTCCTCAGAGAGCAGAGATTTTGTTAAAGGCTACTTTCCCTTCTGTGCCAAGATCATTTACCTTACACACAAGTAGCATAAGACTAATTCTTAGATTTTTAACAGTTATCCTTCAGAGATCTTCAACATTCTCCCAGAGACCTCCTAATCTTAAGGTATTTCAGGACTAGATCTTTTAACAAACACCATTTCCACTCCAACAGAGCCTTGGTAATGGTTAGCACAGGTGTGGTGATTGATCAAGTGTCCTATCAAGACTTCTCCCACTCTGCTGAGGGCCGTGTCCCAGTGAGTCACAATTAAAAGAAATAGGATCAAACAACAAAGAGACAGAGGTGGCTTCCAGTCCTGGCTCCGCCCCATACCTTACTTTCATCTTTCTTGGTTTCATCTTTTCTACAATGAGAAGGCCACCTCCCAGCCAGGGTAACTATGAACATAATGTGAAAGCATGAAGGGTGCTTAACAAGGGGCCTGACCACCCCCGCAAAGGGACACACAACACATGATAACATTATTGAAGAGGTTGGAGATTGTCCAAACCAAAGAAGCCTACTTTATGTCATCCAGTGAAAATGGTCTTTGCCCACTTTCCCAAAGCATTAAAATCCATCTAAATTAAAAAAAATATATATACCATGAAGATTAAAAGCAGAGAATGCGAGGAACCAAGATGGCGGGGTAGAAGGACGTGCTCTCATTCCCTCTTGAGAGAACACCAGAATCACAACTAGCTGATGGACAATCATTGACAGGAAGACAGTGGAACTCACCAAAAAAGATACCTCACATCCAAAGACAAAGGAGAAGCCACAGTGAAACGGTAGGAGGGGCAAAATCACAGTAAAATCAAATCCCATAACTGCTGGGTGGGTGACTCACAGGCTGCAGAACACTTATACCACAGAAGCCCACCCACTGGAGTGAAGGTTCTGAGCCCCATGTCAGGCTTCCCAACCTAGGGGTCCGGAAACGGGAGGAGGAATTCCTAGAGAATCAGACTTTGAAGTCTACTGGGAATTGATTGCAGGACTTCAACAGGAGTGGGGGAAACAGAGACTCCACTCTTGGAGGGCACACACAAAGTACTGTGCGCATCAGGACCCAGGGGAAAGAACAGTGACCACAGGGGAGACTGAACCAGACCTACCTGCTAGTATCATAGAGTCTCCTGCAGAGACAGGGGGTGGCTGTGGCTCATCGTGGGGACAAGGACACTGGCAGCAGAAGTTCTGGGAAATACTCCTTGGCGGGAGCCCTCCCAGAGTCTTGTCATTAGCCACACCAAAGAGCCCAGGTAGGATCATGTGTTGGGTTGCCTCAGGCCAAACAACCAACATGGAGGGAACCCAGCCCCACCCATCAACAGTCAAGTGGATTAAAGTTTTTCTGAGCTCTGCCCACCAGAGCAACAGTCAGCTCTACCCACCACCAGTCCCTCCCATCAAGCCTCTTAGATAGCCTCATCCAAAGGGCAGACAGCAGAAGCAAGAAGAACTACAATCCTGCAGCCTGTGGAACAAAAACCACATTCACAGAAAGATAGACAAGATGAAAAGGCAGAGGACTATGTACCAGATGAAGGAACAAGATAAAAGCCCAGAAAAACAACTAAATGAAGTGGAGATCGACAACCATCCAGAAAAAGAATTCAGAAAAATGATAGTGAAGATGATCCAGGACCTCGGAAAAAGAATGGAGGCAAAGATCAAGAAGATGCAAGAAATGTTTAACAAACACCTAGAAGAATTAAAGAACAAACAAACAGATATGAACAATACAAAAACTGAAATGAAAACTACACAAGAAGGAATCAATAGCAGAATAACTGAGGCAGAAGAACGGATAAGAAGACAGAATGGTGGAATTCACTGCTGCGCAACAGAATAAAGAAAAAAGAATGAAAAGAAATGCAGATAGCCTAACAGACCTCTGGGACAACATTACAGGCAACAACATATGCATTATAGGGGTCCCAGAAGGAGAAGAGAGAAAGGACCAGAGAAAATATTTAAAGAGATTATAGTTGAAAACTTCCCAAACATGGTAAAGGAAATAGCCACCCAAGTCCAGGAAAGGTAGTGAGTCCCATACAGGATAAACAAGGAGAAACAGGCCGAGACACATAGTAATCAAATTGACAAAAATTAAAGACAAAGAAAAATTATTGAAAGCAGCAAGGGAAAAATGAAAAATAACATACAAGGGAACTCCCATAAGGTTAACAGCTGATTTCTCAGCAGAAACTCTACAAGCCAGAAGGGAGTGGCATAATATACATAAAATGATGAAAGGGAAGAACTTACAACAAAGATTACTCTACCCAGCAAGGATCTCATTCAGATTCGATGGAGAAAGCAAAAGCTTTACAGAGAAGCAAAAGCTAAGAGAATTCAGCGCCACCAAAACAGCTGTACAACAAATGCTAAAGGAACTTCTCTAAGTGGGAAACACAAGAGAAGAAAAGGACCTACAAGAACACACCCAAAACAATTAAGAAAATGGTCATAGGAACATACATATCAATAATTACCTTAAACGTGAATGGATTAAATGCACCACCCAAAAGACACAGGCTTGCTGAATGGATACAAAAACAAGACCCATATATATGCTGTCTACAAGAGACCCACTTCAGACCTAGGGACACATTCAGACTGAAAGTGAGGGGATGGAAAAAGATATTCCATGCAAATGGAAATCAAAAGAAAGCTGGAGTAGCAATACTCATATCAGATAAAAGAGACTTTAAAATAAAGAATGTTACAAGAGACAAGGAAGGACACTACATAATGATCAAGGGATCAATCTAAGAAGAAGATATAACAATTATAAATACATATGCACCCAACACAGGAGCACCTCAGTACATAAGGCAACTGCTAACAGCTATAAAAGAGGAAATCGACAGTAACACAATCATAGTGGGGGACTTTAACACCTCACTTACACCAAAGGACAGACTATCCAAAATGAAAATAAATAAGGAAACAGAAGCTTTAAATGACACAAAAGACCAGACAGATTTAACTGATATTTATAGGACATTCCATCCAAAAACAGCAGATTACACTTTCTTCTCAAGTGCGCACAGAACACTCTCCAGGATAGATCACATCTTGGGTCACAAATCAAGCCTCAGTAAATTTAAGAAACTTGAAATCATATCAAGCTTCTTTTCTGACCAAAATGCTATGAGATTAGAAATGAATTACAGGTAAAAAAACGTAAAAAACACAAACACATGGAGGCTAAACAATACGTTACTAAATCACCAAGAGATCACTGAAGAAATCAAAGAAGAAATCAAAAAATACCTAGAGACAAATGACAATGAAAACATGACGATCCAAAAACTATGGGATGCAGCAAAAGCAGTTCTAAGAGGGAAGTTTATAGCTATACAAGCCTACCTCAAGGACCAAGAAAAATCTCAAGTAAACATTCTAACCTTACACCTAAAGGAAGCAGAGAAAGAAGAAAAAACAAAACCCAAAGTTAGCAGAAGAAATCATGAAGATCAGAGCAGAAATAAATGAAATAGAAACAAAGAAAACAATAGCAAAGATTAATAAAACTAAAAGATGCTTCTTTGAGAAGATAAACAAAATTGATAAACCATTAGCCAGACTCATCAAGAAAAAGAGGGAGAGGACTGAAATCAATAAAATTAGAAATGAAAAAGGAGAAGGTACAACAGACACCGCAGAAATACAAAGCATGCTAAGAGACTACTACAAGCAACTCTATGCCAACAAATTGGACAACCTGGAAGAAATGGACCAATTCTTAGAAAGGTATAACCTTCCAAGACTGAACCAGGAAGAAATAGAAAATATGAACAGACCAATCAAAAGTAATCAAACTGAAACTGTGATTAAAAATCTTCCAACAAAAGTCCAGGACCAGATGGCTTCACAGGTGAATTCTATCCAACATTTAGAGAAGAGCTAACACCCATCCTTCTCAAACTCTTCCAAAATACTGCAGAGGAAGGAACACTCCCAAACTCATTCTATGAGGCCACCATCATCCTGATACCAAAACCAGACAAAGATACTATAAAAAAAGAAAATTACAGACCAATATCACTGATGAATCTAGATGCAAAAATCCTCAACAAAATACTAGCAAACAGAATCCAACACCACATTAAAAGGATCATACACCATGATCAAGTGGCATTTATCCCAGGGATGCAAGGATTCTCCAATATATGCAAATGAATCAATGTGGTATACCATATTAACAAATTGAAGAAGAAAAACCATATGATCATCTCAATAGATGGAGAAAAAGCTTTTGACAAAATTCAACACCCATTTATGATAAAAACTCTCCATAAAGTGGGCATAGAGGGAAGCTACCTCAACATAATACAGGCCATATATGACAAACCCACAGCAAACATCATTCTCAATGGTGAAAAACTGAAAGCATTTCCTCTAAGATCAGGAACGAGACAAGGATGTCCACTCTCACCACTATTATTCAACATAGTTTTGGAAGTCCTAGCCAAGGCAATGAGAGAAGAAAAAGATAAAAGGAATATAAATTGGGAAAGAAGTAAAACTGTCACTGTTTGTAGATGACATGATACTATACCTAGAGAATCCTAAAAGTGCCACCAGAAAACTGCTAGAACTAATCAATGAATTTGGTAAAGCTGAAGGATACAAAATTAATACACAGAAATCTCTTGCATTCCTATACACTAATGATGAAAAATCTGAAAGAGAAATTAAGAAACACTCCCATTTACCACTGCAACAAAAAGAATAAAATACCTAGGAATAAACCTACCTACGGAAACAAAAGACCTGTATGCAGAAAACTATAAGACATTGATGAAAAAAATTAAAGATGATATCAACAGATGGAGAGATATATCATGTTCTTGGAGTGGAAGAATCAATATTGTGAAAATGACTATACTACCCAAAGCAATCTACAGATTGAATGCAATCCCTATCACATTACCAATCGCATCTTTTACGGAACTAGAACAAATCACCTTAAAATTTGTATGGAGACAAAAAAGACCCCGAATAGCCAAAGCAGTCTTGAGGGAAAAAAATGGATATGGAGGAATCAGACTCCCTGACTTCCGACTATGCTGCAAAGCTACAGCAATCAAGACAATATGGTACTGGCACAAAAACAGAAACACAGATCAATGGACAAGATAGAAAGCCCAGAGATAAACCCACGCACCTATGGTCAACTAATCTATGACAAAGGAGGTGAAGATATACAATGGAGAAAAGACATTCCCTTCAATAAGTGGTGCTGGGAAAACTGGACAGCTACATGTAAAAGAATGAAATTACAACACTCCCTAACACCATACTCAAAAATAAACTCAAAATGGACTCGAGACCTAACTGTAAGACCGGACACTATAAAACTCTTAGAGAAAAACATAGGAAGAACACTGTTTGACATAAATCACAGCAAGATCTTTTTTGACCCACCTTCTAGAGTAATGGAAATAAAAACAAAAATAAACAAATGGGACCTAATGACTCTTCAAAGCTTTTGCACAGCAAAGGAACCCATAAACAAGACAAAAAGACAACCCGCAGAATGGGAAAAAATATTCGCAAATGAATCAACGGACAAAGGATTAATCTCCAAAATATATAAACAGCTCATGCAGCTCAATATTAAAGAAACAAACAACCCAATGCAAAAATGGGCAGAAGACCTAAATAGACATTTCTCCAAAGAAAACATACAGATGGGCAAGAAGCACATGAAAAGCTGCTTAACATCACTAATTATTAGAGAAATGCAAATCAAAACTACAATGAGGTATCACCTCACACCGGTTAGAATGGACATCATCAGAAAATCTACAAACAACAAATGCTGGAGAGGGCGTGGAGAAAAGGGAACCCTCTTGCACTGTTGGTGGGAATGTAAATTGATACAGCCACTATGGAGAACAGTATGGAGGTTCCTTAAAAAACTAAAAATAGAATTACCATATGACCCAGCAATCCCACTACTGGGCACATACCCAGAGAAAACCATAATTCAAAAAGACACATGCACCCCAATGTTCACTGCAACAGTATTTACAATAGCCAGGTCATGGAAGCAACCTAAATGCCCACTGACAGACAAATGGATAAAGAAGTTGTGGTACATATATACAATGGAATATTACTCAGCCATAAAAAGGAATGAAATTGGGTCATTTGTTGAGACATGGATGGATCTAGAGACTGTCATACAGAGTGAAGTAAGTCAGAGAGAGAAAAACAAATATTTTATATTAACTCGTGTATGTGGAACCTAGAAAAACGGTACAGGTGAACCGGTTCGCAGGGCAGAAGTTAAGACACAGATGTAGAGAAGAAATGTATGGACACCAAGGGTGGAAAACCGCGGTGGGGTGGGGATGGTGGTGTGATGAATTGGGCGATTGGGACTGACATGTATACACAGATGTGTATAAAACTGATGACTAATAAGAACCTGCAGTATAAAAAAACAAACAAAAAACCCAACTAATACTAAACTTTCTTTGGGTTATTTGTATGGAAATATGTTAATATAAATGTTTCAGACATTAAAAATAAAAAGCAGAGAATGCAGGAGCTGAGAGCAGAGTAGATGCTGGAACACTGAGTGCTGACTGGAGACGGACAAATCAGGGCTCACCAAACTCACACAACTGCAAAGCTTACAAATCGCTTCTTCAAAGAATATCTAGTGACACAGGGGAAAAGCTTACTACATACTGGTACAGTGAAAAAGACAAAGCACAAACTAAAAATAAAAACAATTTTATATTTTATAAATTTATAAAAATATATAATTTTATATTTAAAATATATAATTATATATTTTATATGTAATATATAATTCATAATATATTATATATAATTACATAGTTATATATTATATATAATATAGAATTGTATATAAGTATATATATTATATATAATTATAATATATTACAATTATATATAATATATTTATATGTAATAAAAATAATATATTTATTATATATAATAAAAATATATTATATATATAATTTTATATTTAAAAATAAATGTAATTTTATATAAATATAAAAAGGTATGGATACATGTATACAAATATTTGAAAAACAAAAAATATGGAAAAGTGTTTAAAAATATAGATCAGCAGGGACAACCATTACAAACACACACACACACACACACACACACACACACACACACACACACACCCCTTCTCCCTCCCTCCCTCCCTCCCTCTCTCCCTCTCTTTGTCATATTTATATACAAGGTCGAAGTTTTCCAGAATGATTTGAACACAGAGTATTATCTATAATGGGGGTGGGGGTGAGTTTGTTTTGAAAGAAGAAAGAGCCCACGCTGTCATTCCCCTTCCCAATGAGACAAGAGAAATGCTAATCTTTGAGATCTAAACTCTTCAATACACGTATGACCTGAAAGTCTGCGAGCCCTCAGAGCATGTTGTTACCTAGCTCCTTCTACTTATTTCTTCTCTTCCTACTTACAAAGGTGTCTATGATTACTTACTGAGTGATTTGGCCAGCCAGAGCCATTGGGGTTTATCCCTGGGTTTCTTCAGATTGCAAAGGAGGGTCAGGAATAATATCTGAACTCTTTTACATACCTTAACTAATGAAAAAAAATCTCCTTAGCATTTAAATTTTTTTCGAAATAATCAGCACTTAAAACAATATTTACACAGTATTTTGGGAACTTCTTCTCTTTTATTCAAAACTACAATACCGGGCTTCCCTGGTGGCGCAGTGGTTCAGAGTCCGCCTGCCGATGCAGGGGACACGGGTTCGTGCCCCGGTCCGGAAAGATCCCACGTGCCGCGGAGCAGCTGGGCCTGTGAGGCATGGCCGCTGAGCCTGCGCGTCTGGAGCTCTGTGCTCCGCAACGGGAGAGGCCACAACAGTGAGAGGTCCGCGTACCGGAAAAAACAAAAAAAACAAAAAAAACTACAATACCCTGAATATTGTATCCAATGCCATCTCCTTGAACAAAAAACAAATGTCATTTTGTTTCTGAAGGTGATCAGCAGGTGACCTTCTCACCTTCTGGATATTCACATTATTTACAAGAGGATTGTTTTAAAAACCAAACAGTATTATTTTTTTCTTTTCCCCTAAATTTATGTGCACATATCCACTTTCCCAATGTTATTAAAACTTCAAACTGTTCAATTAACTCAAAATCAACCTGTAATGCTAGAAAAGCTATTTAAAGTTGTACTTCCGGGACTTCCCTGGTGGAACAGTGGTTAAGAATCCACCTGCCAATGTAGGGAACACGGGTTCGAGCGCTGGTCCCGGAAGATCCCACATGCCCTGGAGCAACTGCACCTGTGCACCACAACTACTGAGCCTGAGCTCTAGAGGCCCCGAGCCACAACTACTGAAGCCCGAGTGCCTAGAGCCTGTGCTCCGCAACAAGAGAAGCCACCGCAAGGAGAAGCCTGCGCACCGCAACGAAAAGTAGCCCCCACTCACCACAACTAGAGAAAGCCCGCACGCAGCAATGAAGACCCAACGCAGACAAAAATAAAAAATAAATAAAATTAAAAAATAAAGTTGTACTACCAAGTCTATAACATGCACAAAATTTGCCTTTTATAAAAAGAGGAAAATAAGTCATACATCAAATTAGATTATCTGAATATATTGATTATCTTTGATTATCTAGACACTTTGATCCAAAAAATGTCATGACTAATGATTTTTTTTCTAGCATAAACTTAGCTATTGCTTTTTATTAAGTCTTTTATCCTGGTATTCAATTGTTTTATATTCTGCTTTACCAAAATCTAAAACTCAATTTTAAGACAATTCATCTTCTGTCATTTTCGTATTTCTGTTAACACAGAAGAGAGAATTGGTGTCATCCCCACTTACCAACCACAATGCTCACACATTAAACTTCAGTGTTGTGAAGTACCTGGAACACCTCATTCAAAAGTTACTGATGTACTGAATGTAAAATGTTTACTACTCTTAAATTTTCCAAGAGACTTGCCAACCAGAATCCTTAATCTTTTCTCCCTTGAAACCCCAAGTCCCCTCATCACGTGGCTTCTCCCAGCCCAAAGGTCTCTGCAGGTGTAAATCACACACCTTTTCCTCATAGTGTTGCTCCCAAACTGGCCTCCAGCGCACTACGTGATCATGACCTACCTTTATACAAGTGATGTGACTTGCCAAAATCTTTCTTAAACTGTGTTATGGCCTTGGGGGTCTCTTAACTCAGGACCTGTGCCATACCCACTTAAATGCTATTTATCACATCTGACAAGAGTATCAGAATGACAGACAGAAGCTATGAGGAAGCTCTAAGGAAAACAGAAATGCCCAGGAGAAAGAAGCTATGTCACCTGGCCTTTAGGAGCCCGACAGTTTCAACTCAAATTCAGTTCTTCTGTTTACTGGCTGTGTCAACTTGGAGTGACTTCGTCACTTTGAGAGTCTGTTCTCACAGCTAGAAATGGAGATACTCATGGTGCTAATTCTTAGAGTGTCTGAGATGATTTTAAAAAAGATGATCAAAGGAGGTAATGAGGTGAAGCCCTCAGAACAATGCCTGGCCCCTGCTAAACAATAAATACTAGCTTTTTCAGAGAACTGTTTACCAACTCAGGAACTAAGGATGCCCTGAGATTCAAGATCATTAATTACACCTTTTCGAGGAGCTGGGTGTATCACATCAGATCACAAGTTTCAACACACATCCTGGTTTTGGGCACTTATTAATTCCAGATAGTCCATTAGAAAATGAAATTTATTTTACGAAAGAAATGCAAACAGCTCTGCAGTGTTAATCAATTATGCAAAGCTGTGTGGTCAGAGGAGGCAGTCCTAAGTCTCACTGAACCTCCCCCTGAGACATGAACTTGGAACATGAGCTGAAAACCCCACCCCCCTTTATCCATGCGGAGCCAACCCACCTGCAAAGGAAGTTCATCATAGTCCCCCCAAACGCTTAAAGAGAAAATAATCCTGAAATTATATTCAGTTTATCTACTCAAAACTGAATTCCT
Source organism: Aethalodelphis obliquidens (assembly GCF_003676395.1). NCBI lineage: Eukaryota > Metazoa > Chordata > Mammalia > Artiodactyla > Delphinidae > Aethalodelphis > Aethalodelphis obliquidens. The sequence goes on from NW_020837961.1 coordinate 16,225,962, forward strand.
CTCTTTGCTCTTTCCCAAATTATAACCCCTAGACTTTTTTCCTTCTTTCCACCAGTATTTATTAGCACTCATTATATGTCAAACCCTGTGCTGGGCTTTGGGGATAGGATGCAAATAAAACAGCCACAATCCCTTCCCTTTTTTTTTTTTTTGCGGTACGCGGGCCTCTCACTGTTGTGGCCTCTCCCGTTGTGGAGCACAGGCTCCGGACACGCAGGCCCGGCGGCCATGGCTCACGGGCCCAGCCGCTCCGTGGCATGTGGGATCTTCCCGGACCGGGGCACGAACCCGCGTCCCCTGCATCAGCAGGTGGACTCTCAACCACTGCGCCACCAGGGAAGCCCTCCCTTCCCTTTTTTGAAAGCTGAGAAGAATTTTCCCCTTTAGAAAATCCATACCCACTAGATTTAAGTTCTTAAAAATTCACTTCAGGGTAATGTGAAGTTATGTGGAATAGATAGGAATTGCTGGGCTATTGGGTGAAACAAGCATTGACAAAAGGGTCCTCATGGCATACAAAACTATACATCCCAAACTATACGTCCACACATACCTGAACATTCGTCCCCAGTCTTCCCTTTGAGGAAGGGAATGTTCCCTTTGTTAGGGACCCACCCGACCATGGAAGATATTTATTTCTGCTACCATTTTCTCAGGTGGACCGTGCCGCCTCTCTCCTTCCAGATTTGTTACAAGCTCTCACCTCCTCCCCCAGTCCTCCTCAGGAATCCTTTCCTCTCATCCAAATATAGCACTTCCTTAAGGCACACCTCCCCCCACACACACCAGCTGAAAGCTTCTAAGGGGTAAGGATGTCTATTTTTTCACCTCTGTATGCCCCATAACATGGACCACATTGTCCTGTGTTCTTTCATACATAAATATATATCCCCGATATGGTATGAATGTCAAGACAATGAGGGGATGTGCTGAGGTGGGGGGCAGCTTTCCTTCTCATCAAGTGGCTGAAGCAGAACAGCTGCCTCCCCAGGTCCCCAGAAAGGGCACCATCAACTGCCACAGGACATCTACAATGGTACTGCTTTCCCAGGGAGCCGAAGCTGGCTCTGGTCCCTCCGTGCTCCTGGCTTCATCTTGACATTCTCCAGCAACCTCTTCCCATGTCAGAACCTCCATAAACCCAACTGGAAGGTGGGTAGGGGGAGGGATAAATTGGGAGATTGGGACTGACATATACACACTACTATATATAAACTAGATAACTAATAAGAACCTACTGTATAGCCCAGGGGACTCTTCTCAATACTCTGTAATGACCTATATGGGAAAAGAATCTAAAAAAGAGTGGATATATGTATAACTGATTCACTTTGCTGTACAGCAGAAACTAACTCAACATTTTAAATCAACTATACTCCAATAAAAATTAAAAAAAAAAAAACAATTGGAGGAAGAAAATAAATTCTCAACCTGACAAACCTATACCAAGTGCAGCATTTCACACATGAACCAGGAGCAAGTTAAATCTCTGGAGTCCCAAACCAAAGAGCAACCTGAGAAAGAGTTAACACCCATCTATGCATCTGTGCACAAAAAGGATCCATGGTTCTGTTTTTTAAAGAGAGGGAGAGAGAGAAGTAAATGAATGTTTAACCAAAAGCTAGAGCTCCATTTTCTGTTAAATCTGATTATTTTTTAACCACATCTTTGAAATAACATTGTTGTTAGTTTTCCCACTAAAATTCTAAGATAACGAGGAGGACAAGAAAAATGCATTACAAGAACCTACTTCAACATTAAGGCTTCCACACACAGCTATCGCTCCCCATTGCCAAGCTTGCCTTTCAAGAGTTCTAATCCTAGCTATTTTATGCAGCATCAGGATGGCATTTCGGCTTATCTATATAAAGCAAAAGCTCCCAAGGTTGTGTTTATTCAAGTCAGATCTTCATAAAAAACGTGAAAGGCAAGACGTTTAAAAAAAAAAAAAAGCAAATAATTTAGTTATTATGTGAAATTTTATGTAAGAATTTATGTAAAGTTGTTCATACATTTGTATTTAGGTGCCAGGTAAAGATATTTTTTAAAACACCATAAATCCAAAGGGATGATTAAATCATCCTTTCAAAGAATTTATATGTATATATGATAACTGGCTAGGATATCTGCTTTGTGACATTTTAACAGTACACAACAGCATTTTTTTCCATTAGTGGTTCCCTCCAGGTTTTTGTCTAGGAAAAAAAAAATTCATACCTATTTTCCCAGAGGAAAATAGGAAACAACTGGAGAAAAAATTGGAAAAAATTTTTCATTATCCTTTTTAAGGAAAATAAGCTCTTGCCCATCACGATTGTAAACATACATGTCTAGATGTAGGTTTTACACGCAGAAATCTCTGAGAAATATTACAGGTAGTGACCGCCCACTATGACCAGGCTAGTGCAGATGGGGGCTGAGGAGGCTGACTAGACAGACAAGCCCATCTGACCCAACAGAACAGTCCATGGGGGGCTTCCCTGGTGGTGCAGTGGTTGAGAGTCCGCCTGCCGATGCAGGGGACACGGGTTCGTGCCCCGGTCCGGGAAGATCCCACATGCCGTGGAGCGGCTGGGCCCGTGAGCCATGGCTGCTGAGCCTGCACGTCCGGAGCCTGTGCTCCGCAACGGGAGAGGCCATGACAGTGAGAGGCCCGTGTACCGCCAAAAAAAAAAAAAAAAAAAAAAAAAACAGTCCATGGAAGCACCACCTGGCTGAACTGCTTGGGTCCAGTGAGGTTGAGCTGTCCAGCTGACCTCCTTGACTCTGAGGCCAACTGTGGAAAGATTTCTGAGGGTAAAACTACTCTGGGCTCAGACTTCCAGGGTAGACGAGAAGCCCCACCTGTACCTGCTCCAACCTTCCTGCACGGACCAGTGGGGGACAGCACGACAACCAAGGTGGAGAAGGCTGCTCTCAGCAGTGCCAAAGAGAGGAGGAGTGCAGACACCTGAACATCAAGACGATCGCCAAAAAGGCCGAGATGAACAACACGGCGGGGAGGAAGAGTAAAAAATTAAAAGAAAGCTAAAACTAATGTCTAGTTCATCTGTGAACAAGTTATTTGATTTTAAAGCCAAACCACAGAATTTTTAATAATTTAATACGAAAGCCTATTTTTCAATTCAAAAATGAGAATCCTGCCACTAAATATTTACCATGCTTTGCTGTATACCTGAAACTAATACAACATGGTAAATCAATTATCCTTCAATTAAAAAAATAATCTATTAAAAAATCAACTCTTTTACTCAACGTTGCTAATTATTAGAGAAATGTAAGTCAAAACTACAATGCAGTATCACCTCACGTTAATCAGAATAGCCATCTTCAAAAAGTCTACAAATAATATGGGACGTCCCTGGCAGTCCAGTGGTTAAGACTCCAAGCTTCCACTGTAGGGGGCATGGGTTCGATCCCTGGTTGGGGAACTAAGATCCCTCATGCCGTGCAGCGTGGCCAAAACAAAAAAAAGTCCACAAATAATAAATTCTGGAGAGGGTGTGGAGAAAAAGAAACTCTCCTACACTGTTGGTGGGAATGCAAACCTTCATACTGTTCTCTGTGATGTACAGCCATCACAGAGAACAGTATGAAGGTTCCTTAGAAAACTAAAAACAGTTACCACATGATCCTGCAATCCCACTCCTGGGCACAGATCTGGAGAAAACTATAATTTGAAAAAATACATACACCTCAATGTTCATTGCAGCACTATTTACAATAGCCAAGACATGGAAGCAACCCAAGTGTCCACGGACAGATGAATGGATAAAGAAGACGTGAGATATATAAAGAAATATATAGATAGATACACACATACATATATACATACACATACAATGGAATATTACTCAGCCATAAAAATGAAATAATGCCATTTTCAGCAACATGGATAGACCTAGAGATTATCATACAAAATGAAGTAAGTCAAAGACAGATATATGATATCGCTTATCTGCGGAATCGAAAAAAAAATGATACAAATGAACTTATGTACAAAACAGAAATAGACCCACAGACATAGAAAACAAACTTACAGTTACCAAAGAGGAAAGGAGGGGGCAGGGAGGGATAAATTAGGAGTTTGGGATTAACATATACACACTACTATATAAAACAGATAACCACCAAGGACCTACTGTATAACACAGAGAACTATACTCAATATTTTGTAATAATCTATAAGGAAAAAGAATCTGAAAAAGAATATACACACATATATATACACACACATATATCTATGTGTGTATAACTGAATAACTTTGCTGTACACCTGAAACTAACACAACATTGTAAATCAACTACACTTCAATTTTTTTTTTTTTTTTTTTTTTTTACACTTCAATTTTAAAAAATATTAAAAAAATATATTTACCATGTCAGCCAGGTGGAGACAGGTATAGAAAGAACTGCTGCTGCTTGCACAGGGGCTGTGAGGGAAGGGCAAGGTTCACCTAATCTGCTTCCTAGAGTTTTTTCCAACTGCACTTATTTCTGTGGAAAACAAGAAATTCCAGCTAGATCTCCACTTTCTCCTCTCTCCTGCTGCTTCTTCTTCTCAAATACCTTTCGTTTGGGTCCAAGTTAATGATCTCAATGTGAAGCACAGGCTGACCACGAGAAACTCCAGAGCCAATTAAAGGGGCAAGAAAAATTAACTGGAACAATTCGTTGGCCCTGAGAGGCCCACCCTGCTCTGATAGAAAACCGAGGAACTGAGAACTCGCTTAGGGGAACTCCTCCTGATCTTCTGAGATTTGTGTAGATGAGATAATGACCCTAAAGATATTTTAATAACAAAATAACAAAAACATGTAAATTACAGAGATGAGAAAACCTCTGAGAAAATAGCAAAGGCCCAGTTGAGGGCTGGTGGCCTGGCTGGATCATTCTTGCTGATCCAGCAAGAATTCATGCATCCCAGGACTCCATCATTTCTAATACGTTTTACCTGTCTAACCCAGCTGATTATCACTAGCAGACAGGAAAAGGTATACAGTAATTAGAGTCAGGAAAGCCTAAAATCACCCTCAGGAAATTCCATGTCTCAGCACTTTCTAAACTCCCCTGACTTCTAGACAGCTCAGTCCTTCTTTTCTCCTTGTTCTTTTATCTCAATCTTTACCGCTAATCCCCCTGTAGGGTATTAATTACTCTGTCACAATTCCATTACTCCACAAACAAGGACAACACAAGGAAGTCCAACATGGATTAACTTTGTATTTATTGTATTAACTTAATATACTGTAATTGTATCATTAGTGCATATTTTGTTGGACATTGAAAAGAAAAATATAATTCTTTCTCTTTGCCTTCAGCTCCACTGGCTTTCTGATTTTTTTAAAGCACTAAAAATATTTCAAAGTAACCTGTGCAGCCAGTAAATCTGCCTATAAATGTGATTTTTGCCTAAGAGACCTGCTGTGTGAAACCTAATTATACTATTTTTCACAAGACTGGTTAGCAGTTGAGGTCACTTAGGGGCCCAGTAGGGAAAAACTCAAATGCTGACCAGGATGACTCAGATGCCTTGAATGATTACCACTAAAATCTGGTTCAAATTGTGATGCTATCTAGGACCAAATTCACGCAAACCAGCAAGGAAAATAAATGCACACTACATGTGCACTAACAAAGGAAATGAGATGGAAAAGGGTGCACGAGAGACTGGTTGCAGTTCTGATAGTAAGTGCAGGAAGGCATCCACCACACAGATCTGAAGAGAAGCCTCACCGACCCAGAAATCTCACCATGATCAACACTAAATCACAACTGAAAATCACAAGTCTTAGGGCAAACGATTCCGCAGAACAATTTTTTTTTTAGGAGTGCCTCAAGCTCCTTGTAAAATAAAGTCCAAAATACCTTTCCACTAGCTTCTTTTCCACATCACTAAAGTTTAAATATGAATTCACACACTGTTTATTGGTGCCTCCCCAGCACTAATCCCACTACATTGTAATCACACATCCCCTACAAACTCTCTCAAGACAGGGATTATGTTGACTTTATTGTATCAAAGCATGAGTCCCTAGAATGAAGAAAAGTGTGCATGGTAGCATGGTATACCCACTGAAGAGGTAAAAATAACTACCATTAATTATGAACTCCCTGTGTGAGAAGAAAGCAAAACACACTCCTTGGGACCATACAGAAAGAGGGGGCGGACCTACTTCCATCTAGAACACAGAAAGTTGTATTTATCCAGAACTTGCCAGCTCCCTGTCGACTGAAATAACTTCAGGCAAAGTGGACTGGAAGTCAAAGCTATGGATGTGATTCCTTTCGTGCCCACTTCACTTTACCAGTGTGGTCTTAGATCTTCACTTCTATTCTGGACATGGCAGAGTCATCTTCCTTCAGTCTGTTTCCAGTTTAGGGTCCACAGGGATCCCATTTTAATGATTAAAAGGAGGGAAAAAATTAGCCCCATGGTCCTGACAAACTTCCAACTTATTAAGAGAGTTGGGAGGGCTTCCCGGGTGGCGTAGTGGTTGAGAATCTGCCTGCCAATGCAGGGGACACGGGTTCGAGCCCTGGTCTGGGAAGGTCCCACATGCCGCGGAGCAACTGGGCCCATGAGCCACAACTACTGAGCCTGCGCATCTGGAGCCTGTGCTCCGCAACAGGAGAGGCCGCGACAGTGAGAGGCCCGCGCACAGCGATGAAGAGTGGCCCCTGCTTGCCACAACCAGAGAAAGCCCTCGCACAGAAACGAAGACCCAACGCAGCCAAATAAATAAATAAAACGAATTTTATTAAAAAAAAAAAAGAGAGAAAGAGAGAGTTGGGAGTGTTTGTTGTACGAAGGCAAGAGCTGGTGGGCTCGGACAGCAGAGAGCCCCGGATTAAACACCTGTTCCACCACGTAGCCCCAGGACCCTATCCATGTTGCTGATGCTGACAGCATCAGTGTCCTTACCAGCAATACAGGAATATGCGACCAGTTCACCCTCACAGGGTTGTTAAGAGAAATAAGTGGGAGAATATATATATAAAGTGCCTAGTGTGGAGCCCGGATCATGGCAGGTGTCAGAGTAAATGGTACTGAACGTTGCCTCTATTCATTGCTTCCCCGTCCCTGTTCCCATCTCTGTGGTATTTACACTCATACATCCTTGGGAACTCTGCCATACTTGGCCCTGGTTCCTCCTACCCCTACTTTCCAATCTCAAATAACCCCCTCAGCCAGAGGCCATGGGACCCCATATACCCTGTGGCACCAGATCTTGTTTTGAGGAAAATGAGTGGTGAGACCTTACAAAGAAAGACCTTCTGAATAATTCTCAGTATCATAAAGATGCTTGAACCACTGCCATCTTTTAAAAAGTTACTCAGTCCCTCACATTAAATGTGAGCAGTCAAAACAAAACGCTCATCTCTTTTTAAAACTGTCCATTACTGAACAAGCATATGCCTCCGTATTATTGAAGCCAGAGACTATGTATAATACTCGACTCTGCTTCCCAAGCACCTTCATGGTGTGTAGCACTTCACATCAATACAAGCTGAATACCTGTTGAATGAATAAATAACCAGCAGGTAAGAAAACATTTATAAATGAGGAACACATATACGGAAGATATTATACACAGTTCCTACTCTTACCTGCAGACTTCCCAGTTCACAGTCAAAGACCAGAATCCTGTGTCCTACCGAAAAAAAACATTTCCTAGCCAAAAGTCTCTCTTTTTTTTTGCGGTACGCGGGCCTCTCACTGCTGTGGCCTCTCCCGTTGCGGAACACAGGCTCCGGACGCGCAGGCTCAGCGGCCATGGCTCACGGGCCCAGTCGCGGTTCCCGGACCGGGGCACGAACCCGCGTCCCCTGCATCAGCAGGTGGACTCTCAACCACTGCGCCACCAGGGAAGCCCTTAAAAGTCTCTGTTTAAAGATTCTGTGATTGCCTCGGGCTAACGTGTCCGTATTCAACTTTTCAATAGAAAAAGCCTAAGGGACATGTCTCCTCAAACTACGGCCATGGCAAAGCGTGGTCAACGGGACTTCAGGGGAGACAGTGTTACCAAGAGAACCAAATGTGCCTTGAATGGCAAGGCACACTTTTGACAATTCATCCTCAGAGCACCCATGGTCCCAGACTCGATCTAATTCCGTCTATTAACAACAAATACCAACAGGAAGAGATTTAAAATTTGAGGACACAGTCCCTCCTCCTTCCCAAGTTTCCCGGTGGCTGGTTTCGTTCAAGACAAGAGCATTCTTCTCACACTTCCTTCACACAACTTGACCTCGGACAGAACTCAGAGCAATTGATTTAATAGGTCAGGACTGACGTGGAAAGAGCCCTACACGTGGAGTCAAGAAGTCTGATGTATAATCCGGACTCTGCCCCAACCAGAGGTGTGCCATGGGTGCTCTCCTCACCTGGGTGCTGAGACCGCAGAAGAGTGTGAAGGCTCCCTGCTGCACCATGACATGCAGCCTACATATTCAGCTGGGAAAATGGGCCAGTTTTGCTCTCTGGCTGCTGACTGAATCCTATTTTTAAATCTTGCTTCTCAGTCTCCTGAAAAAGTTGGCCTGAGAAAATAAGATGCCATGAAACAATATGGAAGAACAGTGCTATTAAACAAAGCAGTGAGAGGCGAGACTCCCTAATGGTCGGTTTGGAATGCAGTGTCAACGGGTAGCTGATCTTCCTATGCCAGGGCTGCCAAAGGCACTGGAAGGTTCTTCTTAAAAGCAGTCTCACGTGATCAGAGGCCACAGTCTGACTTTCTTTTGAAATCTAGGTAAACTGCCTGCAATTAACTTAACAGTAGTCTGGAAATATTACCAGAAGAATAAACCTCTCTCACTTTTTCTCCTTCCTCCCCCTTCTCTATTAACCACTGAAGACACTCTGGAAAAATCCAACCTTTCCCCATTAGCTTCCTTCTCGGCGCGCAGAAGCCATACGGAAGGTCTGCAGCATGCCTCGCACAATTCCGGAGCCAGGCCATTGTCTCCAAGGTAACAAGTAAGGAAGAAAACCAGAGATAGGTCTAGCACAATTAACTTGCAGATGAACTAGGTCCCTCAGTTGTATTTCACTAACAGGCAAGAAGATAGATTAAAGCCTTCTATAGTCTGTCTTCTCCATTTATAGGAGGAAGAATTTATTTGAGGCATTTACCACAGACACAGTGATTCTTCTCTGGCAACGTTGTTTCCAAAACACAAAACTCCAAAGAGAGTTTGTTATAGTTAATCGAGTGAAAAGGAGCTTCTGTGGAGAAAGTCTAAATGGAAAAAGGAACGGGGGTCCCGGAGCAATGCATCTAATCCTAGACACTTGTTTCTGCAGTTTGCTTACAGATAACAAACAATGGCACAGCACAGGCATCCTCGCCGACTCTCCACGCAACAGGCGGCCAGAATCCCGATCCTCCCACCAAGCCAGTGGCGTTCACGAGAGACTCACAGCTCCCCAGCTGGAGGGGTGACTTTGGTTTCCAAATGGGAAAGGGAAGGCAAGGAGGTGGCGCTGTGCCCTGCGCCTGGACAAAGGCGGGGAGCTGAACGCACTGGCAGTTGGGAGGCAGAGGGGGGCCCAAAGCCAAGGGTGAGGGGCCGAGGGGGAGCGGCTTTTCCTTTGATGGATATCCTCCCATGGCCAGCCTGCAGCGCTGCCATCACACACGCCAACGGCTGCCTCCCAGCCCTCCTTCAAGAAGAATGAAAGAAGCCACAGCAAGGGGGGGATTGGGCGCGATGGGTCAATTCACAATACTGCAGTAACAAAAACAAATAGATGCTCTGGAGAGACGGGGGCAGAGATGATGAAGAAACATGTGTGTGTACCAATTAGAGGGCCCTGCTTCGCACAGGCAGGGCCGGGCTCCCCACAGCGACAGGACCCTGAAGCACTGGGACACCATTTCTAGTTCTTAGTTGAAAACAAAGACCCATTGTGTTTTCCCGGGCAGCCATGCTGCCCATTTGCCTCACACCTTCCAAAGAGGCCTAATCATTAGTCTCTTCCTCAGCTGTCTGCCTTTTTCTCAGCTTCGTGAAAAGTAAGCATATTTCACTACTGTAAAGGCGGTGGGCAGGGGTCGGGGAGACACGGTCAACTCAGGAAGAGGAACGCCTTCCGTGCAGACCTCAGTGAAGCGAGGCGCTCACGCCATCTCCACAGAGACCAGGGCGCTTGGACCCTGGTCCCCGAGGCCCAGCCATTTCCAACTTTTCTAATAATAATCAGCCCCGTAGGCATTTCCCTGAAGGCATTCCCTACACTTTCCACCCTGTCCTTTTACTTGGAGTTCTTAAGTGAAACCCATGGCCGGCCGGCCTCCGGCCAAGCACAGGCCTGTACTGTCTATTCTGCAAACTGGATATTCTGTGTCTCACTTTTGAAAGTCCTTTCATTTTCCTGTTTTGTAAAAAAGTGGTCGAAAGTTGAAAAGGAATTAGCTTCACCGTATCCTGCAGGACGAAAAACTAAAATAGAGAGTCATTAGGCTTCCAAGACATCACTGAGTCTTTTAAATGAGCCAACTGTGCCAGTAGTCACACGAATGCGGTGACCGGTAATGGAGCCCGCAGAGGATTACAAAATTTGTCTCTACCATATGTCTCACTAAGTAAAGAAAGGGCAGTGCTGGGTGCTGACTTAAAAAATATATATATTTTTAAATCAACTCTGTTCCTGAGTCTGTCACTTCTGAAAAAATAAATATTTATATTACCATTGCCCATTTTTAAAAAATCTCTTTTCTCTTCCCAGAGGTCTTTCAACTTATTCTTCACTATTTGTAAAACTCTTCCAGTTTTCCCATTATTCCCAATGCTTGGAAATAAAGGACACAGATGATAGGATTAAACAACAGAAAAAGAAAGCCAAACAAAATTCAGTTATGATGTTCATAGAGATGAGTTTGCCCTACAGCATATCGATCTGTCCTAAAAGAGCCTCACCAAAGAGAAATTTAAGCTTCACAATTATTGGTGTGCTCTCAGAAGTCTTCAAATATTGTTTCTCCAATGTGAGCATTGAAATAATGTCATTGAATTTACATTTAATAACATCTTACATTTGTAGAGTGCTTTGATTTTTAAGGTGTCTTCATTTATCATGTATCATTATAAATGTCACATTTATTTTTTGATAAAAACCCTAGAAGGTTGGCAGGAAAGTAAGCTACTACTATCACCTTCTACAGATGGGAAAAGTGAGGCCCAGAACAGGTAAGAGGCCTAGAAAACGATACACAGCTAGAAGGTGACTAATCCAGAGCTTGTTCTGCAACAACTCCTCCACCACCACCAGCAGTGCTCTCTAGGTGGGGAGAAATCATCCCGGACTGGTCCATGCTGGAAACAAGACGCACCTTACCTTTAACACTGGCCAAGTGCGGGCCACCACATTGTGAAATCCTGCACACTGATCGGAAAATTAGGGTGGGCATATATTTGCATTATAATATTTCTTAAGGGTCAACTAATCCCCTAGAACTAAAACCAATCCTGGCCTGGAATCACCACAGAAGCCCCCATCCCCATCCCCATCCCCATCCAAGCGAGTGTTTCACAGCCTAATCGCTGGCCTGACTTAGAGAAGAGGCCGGAAATACTCCCAGGGCTTTCGCTTGAGACCTCTGATGATGAAGCTAACAGACAAAGGAAGAGAGCAGGCGATTATCAAAGAATTTAATTCTCTAGAAACACGAATTTCGAGTAATTGATGAGAGGGTGAGAGGCGCCTTTCTTTCCTCTGTAGCAGGATTTCTTTATGTTAGCTGGATAATCGCTTCCGTTCCCCAATTGCCTAGACCCACAACTAGGGACTGGCACGCCATCCACGTGCAGACTACCAGAATTAGACTCAGAACAGAAACACCCATGATGGATTTAATAATTAAGTTTTTGACAAATACTTTGCCCTGGCACAAAAATATTCATTACCTTGTGTTAAGTGTGTTTTCTCTGACCAAACTGTAAAATGTTGGAGCAAAATACACTGAATCTCTATCTGGCGTTGCAGTGTCAGTAGAAGCATATCAAGAAAATGTTGCCATGGATGGCGAGGTTTTCCTCCTTCTTTTTCTTTTAAGAATCTGAGTTATTTCATTAGCACATCAAGCTCCATTTACACAGTCGCACCTCCTCTCTCCCGCACTGCAGTCACAAGTAACGAGCCTCCAACGATCGGATTCATTCTCCGCACCCCAGCCTGCTGTCTGCAATTCCAGTCACATCGCTGCATATCGTGAAGGCAAAGTACACAACACAGGCCAGGAAATGAAGGTGCACCACCTCCATTTCCAAAGGTACTACGTATTAACAAACATTTAGCACGTGGTCTAAAACTCTTCTCACTTCATTCTCATCATTCAAGCATTTTATAAAATGAATATGGTGCTACTGGACATATAGTTGTATGTATGTACCAGGGACCAGAGTCAGAAAGAGCTACTCAACAAAGAAAGGAAACAGACTCAGGTTTACCAATTGCCTACTGTGTGCCAGGCACAACACCAAGCACTGTCTCTTCTTGCATCTCATTTTCCAGAAAACTCTGTGAAGTTGATATCCCCGTTTTACAGATGAGGAAACTGAGGCTCAAAAGATGAATTAATTTGTCCAGAGTTACAGGGCTGGCCAGTGTCATGATTTGAACATGGGTCAAACTCCAGGTCTAGTGCAGTTTCTACTCACTTCCTAAACCAGGCTGAAGTGGTTTAACCTAGCGATCAGCATGAACAAAGACTGGAGTTGATTTTGAAGAAGCTGAGAACTGCCTGTGATCTAATCTGCTTCTATGAGGGTAGGATAACTCTGAGCCATAAACAATCTGGCAATACAGTTGGACTTGGTCTTGGAGGCCAAAGTATTATCTAAATGAACTGACCTCATCCCCTTGAAAATTCAACAACCTGTCCTAACCACCTCAACTCACGTTTTCCATGCCAAACATACAAGATACTGACTTCTTCCGACATGTGCCTTTAATTTGGGGTTCATCAAATTCAGGTTTACCTTGACAAGATAACAGCTATGAAATTTTGAGGTCTTAAAATAACTGACTTTCCAAATAACCAGCCATCAATGCAGGAAACGGAGAAGGCAGGAAGGAACACACATTTTGGGAAATTCAGTAAACCTCAAATATCTGTGTGTGGATCAGGTAGGAAATCAACTTCCCTTGTTTTTTACCGTCAGTGATAGCTCATTAGAGACCAGCATCTCTGCCCTGCCAAGCTTCTCCTGTATTTTGCATTTTCTCTTCATTTCAGGTGTATGAGAGATGGTCTGTTTTTCTGAGTTCAAAGGCAGGAGCAACAGGAACTGAAGAGTTACTTAACATAAAAGAATCAGGACAAGAGGAAGATGTGCAAGCAAATGATTCTGTCCTGTTGTTATTTATACTCCTTAAACAATAGAAGTGTAAAATTTGCCAAAGACCTACAGGAAAATCCTGTTAAAACATACACTTTAAAAAGTCTCCAAAAGCTTTCTGAAAATAGCACATAATCCAGAAAGCTATTTAGAAAGAATCAAAATGGACCAACAATATAAAGTGCAGATAACCCCCAATTTCATACAGATGATAATCTAAAAAGTCATCTTTAAATGGACTTTTTGACTTGGAAAGTAACATGTCTATAGAGCAAGGTAATAAGGAGTAGTAATAGTTACCAAAAAAACAAAACAAAACCAAAAAACCCCACGAATGTCTTCTCTTTTTAACAGAAATTTTTAAAAAAGCAACTCTGAGGTATATTTATTTAGAACACACTCATTCAGGATGCACAGTAAAGGGTGTTCTGACAATTATATACACCATGTAGTCATTCCACATCAAGATATAGAACATTTCCACCACCCCAAAAAATTCCTTTGTTAATTCTGCCATGCCAAGCCCCAGGCAACAATTGATCTGCTTTCTATAAATACAGACTGCTTTTGCCTCTTCCAGAACTTCATATAAACGGACTCATGTAGTATGTATTCCTTTGTGTCTCACTGCTTTGACTAGGCACACAACATTTCTGAGACTCAGGCATGCCACTGTCTACACCCATAGTTCAGTCCTTTTTTTTTTTTTTTTTTTGCTGAGCAGGATTCTGTTGTACGGATATACCACAATTTGTTTCACTGGGTGATGATACTTGGGTTGTTTCCAGCTTTGAGCTATTATGAATAATGCTGCTGTGGATATTCACACACACGTCTTTTTGTGGACACACGTTTTAATTACTTTGGAAACTCTAAATGGTTTTTCCAACATGACTGTACCATGTTACACTGCAATTCATGGTAAAGTTTAAAAGCTGACCCACAAATGTCTTTTCAATCTGCTCTGTGCCTGATACTATCCTAGTTTTTTTTTCTTTAAAAAAAAGGCTTGCAGTATAAGAGAGTTGTTGAGAAGAAATTCCTTCCTATTTTTCTATTGGCAAAACTAGAAGCATTTTGCCCCTTTCAAAATAAGATATTTTTTTTTGACAAAGCGCCATTTATGCACGTCTCCCTCACTCCTCCTTCCCCATAGACGCCTTAGGGCTCACAGCCCTTATTACTAACCTTACTCTAAATCCCTGATGAAGCTACAGAACTGGCCCAGCTCACTTCCAAAGTGTTCCATTTTCCAAAGCTACATTCCTCCCCTTGCCTTCCTCTCCCATTACAGATCAAAACTTCTGCTCCTCTGTTTAACTGCTCGCGTTTAGGAATTAGGAAGGCAATCTCATTAAACGGACCTTTGCATGAAGGACTGGTTAAATGAAGATGTTCAAAAAAAGATTAGAGATGGCTGCCTATAATTCTACAATATTGCTCTTATTCCCAATGAGTCCCTAACAGCAGTGCAATAAAGTAGAGTGAAATAATGAAAGGTGGGTGTACAAGTTAGGCAGGAGAAGATATATTTTATCATTTTAGGATAGAAAGTTCACTGTGTTTATAAACTAGACCTGCCTAGTGATATTCGGTCCCCCAAAATTATTTCTGGTTGTCACCATTTCTTTCCTTCCTCTGTACCTCTGAACTCACAAATTCTCAAAAAGTCTCAGATTCTTATTACGCTAAACCCGTAGTAATAGCAAGCATGATGGGGGCAAGGGGATGTCATTTGTAAACAGGATGCTGCCATCTATACTAGAATAAGATCTTGAACAATCATATTACCTACTAGTTCCTTTAGCCTTCATCCTACCAGGTACTTTGCTATATGGCATTCTTGCAACAAATACACACATACCTTGTTGAAGAATCCCCCAGCCACATCATTAACATCACATGTTTTCATGACGTTCTGAAAGGACATTTGCCACAGGCCTATTGTAAAGGATCAGATTTCAGAAACTCAAGCCTGAAAGCAATTTTACTATCAAAACAAGTCTGTTATCAATAGATGGCAAGCCTGAAACCATTCTTAGGTAGCCAGCTCGGCACTAGGGCATGGAAGAAGAACCCAGTGCCTTTGATACACCCATGCCACTGGTTTTTTTGTCTTCTCCTATCTCAACTCTCATGAATAAAGTTACCCACAGAGCTTAGATGGACAGCCAGGAAATGGATAAACCACTTCTGGCTTACGCAACCGTCTTAAGAGTTCTAGTGGAGCAAACACTTTCAAGTGGATGAGAACTCTTTCAATTAAATAGTGTAAAGTGAATGTACCACACAAGAGTCCAGTTTAATGTGGCAGGCTGATTCTGCGGCAGGTTACAGACACAGCTCTCCTTCACGATGGCAACGAGAATCGGTGCCGCACTGGCTCCTTAGCATTTCTTATCTCCCTTCCCTACTACTTACTCTGGAGTCTGAAGCCAGCTCCAGCCAGCAGAGAACAGAAAAGCCACAAAACCCCTCCAATCACTTCCAAGTTGTGCAGACTCTAAGGCAGCCCAATCTTTATAGGCACTTGAGAAACAATTACTTTCTTGAATTTGGGGAATTATTTGGCCGTTTTGAACTACCACTCAGTTCGCCTGCCATTTCCTCTCCCCTGTCTGACGCTTCCTTAGCCTTTGGAGCTGTATGAAAATAGCGTGAGCCAGGATGAAAAGAGAGAGGATATTAGCACCCTCAATCATCCAGCATCGCGTGAGCTCTGGGTGCTCTGAGATTTCGGGGATGCTGCAGCACCAGGTCAGCTCATTACCATCACTCCAGGAAACGAGGCCAAAACAGTTCACATAATCACTCTCCCTATCACCAACCACCCGAACTTCAAATATGTTCTCTTCTTAAATCTAAACCAAAACAGTTATTTTAGTCAATTCCTGGGCTTCGTGAAGATTTCTTTCCACAAAAATGAGTGTTTTGTAATGCTAAGCAGATTCTCACACTGGAAAATCATTCTAACATCTCCTCATCAAAATGACAGAGTCACTGCATCCTTGACACTATGCTGTCCCGGAACTGAAGAGCTGAAATGAATCAGCAATGAATCAACTTATAAAACAGCTAACGTGACATAAGACGTATTAGTAGGAAGAAAGCATGTAAGCACCAGGAAGCCATCGCCCTACCATACCACATGCCGTCTGAGGTTCCAACTTGCAAGATACTGGGACAAGCCCAGGAGGCTTATTACATTTAGAGAAAGATGTGTTCCCAAATGTGTAAAAAAGTTTACAACGGGGCTTCCCTGGTGGCGCAGTGGTTGAGAGTCCGCCTGCCGATGCAGGGGACGTGGGTTCGTGCCCCGGTCCGGGAAGATCCCACATGCCGCGGAGCGGCTGGGCCCGTGAGCCATGGCCGCTGAGCCTGCGCGTCCGGAGCCTGTGCTCCGCAACGGGAGAGGCCACAGCAGTGAGAGGCCCGCGTACCGCAAAACAAACAAACAAAAAACAGTTTACAACGATCCTCAAAGCCCAAAGAGAAGGGAGATGGAAAAGAGCATATTTCTTGAGCACACACCATGTGCTTAGTACTCTTTACATGACTCTGTTTAATCTCTAATACAATCCTAAAAAGCAGTCTTCATGCTTTTTGTACAAACTGTGGAAAGCAGGGCTCGATATGAAGCAGCTTTGCTCAGAGACACCCAGCTAGGACAGCTCATCCCTCTCTCCCACTCAGACTCACACAACATCCAGCTGCTCTCAGGCAGTGCAAATTCAGCAGGTCCAAAACGGAATTCACATCCCATTTGCTCCCCATTTTAATTAGGATGTATACTAAATATTTTAAATAAATATTTCCATGAAAGGAGACAGCTCATGATGGTTTAACAATCAATAATAGTAGGTTACTTACAGCTTAATGTGTCTTCTCGTCTGGGTTTTTTAAATTTTTTGTGTGTGATTTTTTTTTTGGGGGGGGGTTAAAACAAAGAACTATTTCACAAAGTCTAGTGATCTACTGACATCATCATAAACCCTAAGGCTTGAAAGAGCCAAACATTTTAACAGAACCTCGAAGCAATAACTGGATTATCAGCATGTCAGGGAAAAAAAATATGCCAATTATCAAGCAACGACTTGGCTAAAGTTCAACTGTGGGGACGCTAATTAATTCACCCCAAAAAAGTTGCATCACCCTTCCAAAGCTGGTACCAGGACCGACCTGTGGACAATGCCCCGGACATACCGCTACAGCAGCTGAGAAAAGCAAAGTCCCCTTTGTCCTCCTACCTCTTCCCACGGCAGCTGCTCTCACCTGCTCTCCTGTAGGACACTCGGAGCCTTGAACACAAAGAACACCCAGAAGACAACAAGCATACAAATTTTAAGCAAAGTATTCTACAGGACACCGCACTTCATTTATAAATGAATTAATTTAAAATGCCTCCTGTTTGGGGACTTCCCTGGCGGTCCAGTGGTTAAGACGCCACGCTTCCAATGCAGGGGGCGTGGGTTCCATCCCTGGTTGGGGAACTAAGATCCCCCATGCTGCGTGGGGTGGCAAAAACAAACAAACAGGACAAACACAAAATACTCACACAACAAAACCTTCCAAAGCGATATTAGGTTCTCCTCATGAGCTACTCCGGGAAGATAAGGAAACATCTGTCTGCATCACATACTATTTCTGGATAAAGTCATAATGGAGGCAGATAATTCTTTAAAACTATGTAAGTATTTAAATATTTTCCACTCCCTACCTCATTCTCTACCCCTCACCCCAGATCAAACACTATTATCAAGGAAATACATTTTGAAGTATTTATGTATTAGGAAATTTTTTTTTTTTAGTTTTCAAAAAAAACATAAAAGCTATTATTAGTAATGGCTTAAGTGCCAAAGTTTACCCAACTATTCAACACATACGGAAGGAAATGAGGAATTGAATAAAACATCTTTTGTATTCCTGAATTTTTATGACTTTTGTAAGGAGGAAAAGGAGGAGAAAAAGAAAGCCTTGAAGTTCGGTAATTTGATTCTGAAGAGGCTTTACTGTGATTCGCATTCAAAATTTTGAAATATATTTTCAACTTCATGAGGCGTTTATGAACAGTCATGAAGTGAATGTCCTTTGCAAGAAGGTGAGAGAAACAGTTCTTCGCAAGGGGCAAGGGGCAGACTGGCCATAACAAAGGGCCTTCCCGCAGCTCAGCTCCCTGATATTCTGGTCAAGATCCTGAATTCCCATAGTAGAAAATCATCACTGATGCTGGTAGGGCCTGAAGCAAAGCACACTATCACGCCCTCGGCAGTTCCAGAGTATAATCTTGCATTGTCAGCTATTACAATTGCTGGCAGCTAAGACAACTAAGTTCTCAGGAAGATGAGAGAGAAAACTCAGAGAGTCACATGCTGGGATCCCATTAGCTAGGTATCTCACACAAAGACTTTCCCTATAAAACAATTGTTGAAGTGGAAAGAGAAGCATTTCCATATGTTTGGTAAAAGTGCAGAGGATGACACATACATGGAGACACGCTATAAAATCTTAGACATTAACCACAGACAGTATCTCACCTACTGAAATAACCTGCTTTCTTTAAATAAGAAAATTCTAATACCCACCATGTTTCTCTTTTTACCCTGGTTTCCAAGAAGCTCAGATTTAAATGTAATGCTCATTTGCAATAACTTCACTAGCCTAAATTATTTGGTACAATTATTTCCCCCTTCCTCTATGTGGTTTTTATCATTTATTTGTATTTTATCAGTCCTTTTGTCTACAGTTACATTGTTATAATCTTCCTTAAATATTTTTTGCCTACAATTAGAGTACAGTTTGAAAAATTTTTGTAACGTCTGAAATAAAATTTATATACACTGTAACTATTAGTAAAATGGCATTTTATTTTCTGAGAAAGCGTCAGAAAGAGTTTAACTTTGGAACCTTAACCATTATAGAGTAACATGCTAGACATAAGCTGCCAGTGTGTGACTGAGGGAAAAAAAAAACCTGTTTGAATTCACGGGATTCTCTACTACATTATACAGACATCCCCTTCTCCCCACACAGACAAACACACCTATGATAGGAATCCTTCTCCTAAAAGTCAGTTGAACCCCTTTAGGATTCCGATGGGACTTCTTCCCCAGAAAAACATGAGCCCTCGAATCCACACACACACACACGTTTAACACATAATTTAAGGTGTTCACAGACCCCTCACCCCATCTGGGTTCCTTCTTGCCAGAGAAATGACAGGGAAGATGGTCGGTTTCTACTGCAGGAAGCCACATGGAGTCCTTCCTGTACCCAACATGCCCAGCAGCGCAGCTCCACGTGGAGCTAAGCCCCTGTCCCTGTCCCAGAGGACCAGTCTTCTGTGAGAGACCAGAGTCCCAACACTGGTGGGTGACAGTGGCAGAATGAAGCCCCGGTCTCCTGACACCACCAGGAGCTCTAATGATTTTCACCATCTCTACCATTAAGTGATACAGATTTTCTTTTCCTGAAGAGACGCATTCTAACACTTTATCGCTGTTGTGGAAGAAACAGATTAGACATATGCAGCGTCTTATTTTTAACCACGAAAAAATTCACACAGTGCTTCCCTCAGTCTCTCCCCTGAGTATTTCTCCCTGATTTGAATCATTTATTTTCCAGTTTTGAGAAATAATGGACCCACATCACCGTACACGTTTAAGACCTACAGTATGATGGTCTGATTTACATATGTCAACGATTACCACAACACGTTCAACTAACATCCAACTTCTCATACATAGATACAATAAAAAGAAAAAAAAAGGACAAAAATGTCTCCTTGTGACGAGAACTCATAGCATTTACACTCTCAACAACTTTCCTATATATATACAGCAGTGTTAGCTCTGGTCATCAAGTGGTACGTTACATCCCTAGCACCTAATTGTCTTATAACTGGAAATTTGTGCCTTTTGACCACCGTCCTCCAGTTTCCTTCCCAGCCACTGGTAACCACAAGTCTGATCCTTTTTCTCTAAGTTTGGGTTTTTTTTTTTAAGATTCCGCGTATAATGAGATCACATAGTATTTGTCTTTCTCTGTACGATTTATTTCACTTTGCTTAATGCTTTCACAGTCCATCCATGTTGTTGCCAATGGAAGGGTTTCCTCATTTTTTTATAGCTGAATAATATTCCACTGTATATTCATAAAAATATATTGGCCTATAGTTTTCTTTTCTGGTAGTGTCCTTTTGTGGTTTTGGTATCAGGATAACAGTGGCCTCATAAAATGAGTTTAGAATTTTTTGGAAGAGCTTAAGAAGGACTGGGGTTAATTCTTCTTTAAACGTTTGATAAAATTCACCAATGATTTGAATTTTTTGAGGACTTTTTCCACTAAGTCCGAAACCTTAGTACTTGCCCTCAAAGACAGCTGTTTGTTTCTTCTTTCCCCCATCACTGCCTTAAAATCTTTCCTGTTGTTCCCTCAGATACACTTGCAGTTATCAATAAATGGTACTTATTTCTTTTTATTGAGCAAGGTATCTCTTACCATAAATCAAAGCTTACATCACTCCCTTGTGTAAGACTTAAATTTAGAGGGTTTTATATAGCATGTTAGGGTAGACTAGTAAATCACAATGGTCTTGAGGGTAGTAAAACAAATGGATGCAAAAAGAAAGGGAGGGAGGGAGACAAAGAAAGGAAAATAACCACCAACACTAAACAGTTCACCTAGACCAGAATTTTCAATCCCAATCATAATATTAAATTCAACTAAAAAGAACTTTTTTTTTTTTTTAAGAAATATTGTTGCCCAAGCCTCATCTGTAACTAATTTACTCAGAATTGCGAGGTGGGAGCTGGACATTGGATATTTTAAAGCTCCTGTGTTACTCCACTGTGGAGGCCAGAGTAGAGAAACACCCAACCCAGCCCTTTTGCTAAGGGAAGTGGGGGGCAGGAAAGAGCTTCAGGGCAAAAGCAGAGGTGGTGCCTGGAATGCTAGAGGGAAAAATCAGACTGTCCTGTGTGTCCCTTTTTGCTGGTCCTCCCAGCAACAATCACCAACTTGACACAACGCCAGGTGTTTGCAGGGCATCTGTTCTCTGAGCAATCCTGGGGACAGACAGCAGCCCATGTAGCACAGGGGACAAGAACATGGCCCCCAACCTAGTCTCCACCCTCTGGGGTTCTGGCTGCAGATGTCCCTTTCACTCACGGGTGTGTTAAAGGACAACACTTCCAGCAGCTGTTCACCATTACTACCACCTCTCAGTTCAGAGCATGCCTGATGCCCCAAACCCTCCCCCCCTCCCTGGAGGTCAAGGTGGAATTTGTCCCCTACCTTAACGAAGCAGGAAGCCCCCCTGCCCGCCAAAACACAGGCCTGGGACAGACCAGGGGAATCAGAGCCAAGACTGAGGGAAAGTGAGCATGACAGCCAGTTCCAGCTGAAGGGTTCTGAGCAGAAAAAGAGCATGCAGTAAGTCAGAGGCTAACTATCTGATCTCTGTGGCTTTGTGAGCACCCGGCCTTCATGGAACAAGCAGGAGGGCCCCTCATTCAACACAAACAAGCTAAAAGAATTTGCAGTCATTAGCCCAGCTGTGGTACAGGAAACGCCCCAGGCCGACACAGCCCTCCCTCCTTCTCAAGCTCCACTCAGTTGCTATCAGTAGCAAAAATCTTTCTTTTAAAACTTGATGACAGGTAAGCCAACCTCCTTCCTTCCTGTCTAAGGTTCAAAATTAGCTGCCAAAGCAGCACCTTTGTCGTGAGTCGTGAGCAGGGCTGTTCCAGGCTATCTTACAGGTACTATCAATCACTGGACCTTTCAGGAAGAGTCAATACTCAACATGTATTTGTTGAGTGAATGAACTGGACCCCAAGAAACACATTCAAGTATATGTATAAAAAGCAGTCTGCTGGGCTTCCCTGGTGGTGCAGTGGTTGGGGGTCTGCCTGCCGATGCAGGGGACACGGGTTCGTGCCCCGGTCCGGGAGGATCCTGCATGCCGCGAAGCGGCTGGGCCCGTGAGCCATGGCCGCTGAGCCTGCGCGTCCAGAGCCTGTGCTCCGCAGCGGGAGAGGCCACAGCGGTGAGAGGCCCGCGTACCGCAAAAAAAAAAAAAAAAAAGCAGTCTGCTTAATTTTCAGCTACAGTACAACCATCATAAAATGTTCTGTTGAAGCCTTTCATTATATGTCTTTATTAGCGAACCACTCACCTAGTGTCTCTCACTCACCCTCATGTTACATCAAGAAGGGATGAGGACTTGAATAGACATTTTTCCAAAGAAGACATACAGATGACTAACGTGCACATGAAAAGATGCTCAAAACTATAAGACACTGATGAAAGAAATTAAAGATGATACAAATAGATGGAGAGATATACCATGGTTCCTGGATTGGAAGAATCAACATTGTGAAAATGACTCTACTACCCAAAGCAATCTACAGATCCAATGCAATCCCTATCAAACCACCACTGGCGTTTTTTACAGAACTAGAACAAAAAATTTCACAATTTGTATGAAACACAAAAGAACCCGAATAACCAAAGCAATCTTGAGAATGAAAAATGGAGCTGGAGGAATCAGACTCCCTGACTTCCGACTATACGACAAACCTACAGTAATCAAGACGGTATGGTACTGGCACAAAAACAGAAATATAGATCAATGCAACAGGATAGAAAGCCCAGAGAGAAACCCACGCACATATGGTCACCTTATTTTTGATAAAGGAGGCAAGAATATACAATGGAGAAAAGACAGCCTCTTCAATAAGTGGTGCTGGGAAAACTGAACAGCTATATGTAAAAGAATGAAATCAGAACACTCCCTAACACCATACACAAAAATAATCTCAAAATGGATTAAAGACCTAAATGTAAGGCCAGACACTATAAAACTCTTAGAGGAAAACATAGGCAGAACACTCTATGACATAAATCACAGCAAGATCCTTTTTGACCCACCTCCTAGAGAAATGGAAATAAAAACAAACAAATGGAACCTAATGAAACTTAAAAGCTTTTGCACAGCAAAGGAAACCATAAACAAGACAAAAAGACAACCCTCAGAATGGGAGAAAATATTTGCGAGTGAAGCAACTGACAAAGGATTCATCTCCAAAAGTTACAAGCAGCTCATGCAGCTCAACATCAAAAACACAAACAACCCAATCCAAAAATGGGCAGAAGACCTAAATAGACATTTCTCCAAAGAAGATATACAGACTGCCAACAAACACATGAAAGAATGCTCAACATCATTAATCATTAGAGAAATGCAAATCAAAACTACAATGAGATATCATCTCACAGCAGTCAGAATGGCCATCATCAAAAAATCTACCAACAATAAATGTTGCAGAGGGTGTGGAGAAAAGGGAACCCTCTTGCACTGTTGGTGGGAATGTAAATTGATACAGCCACTATGGAGAACAGTCTGGAGGTTCCTTAAAAAACTACAAATAGAACTACCATACGACCCAGCAATCCCACTACTGGGCATATACCCTGAGAAAACCATAATTCAAAAAAAGTCATGTACCACAATGTTCACTGCAGCACTATTTACAACAGCCAGGATATGGAAGCAACCTAAGTGTCCATCGACAGATGAATGGATAAAGAAGATGTGGCACATATATACAATGGAATATTACTCAGCCATAAAAAGAAATGAACTTGAGTTATCTGTAGTGAGGTGGATGGACCTAGAGTCTGTCATACAGTGAAGTAAGTCAGAAAGAGAAAAACAAATACTGTATGCTAACACATATATATAGGATCTACAAAAAAAAAAAAAAAAGGTCATGAAGAACCTAGGGGCAGGACGGGAATAAAGACGCAGACCTACTAGAGAATGGACTTGAGGACACAGGAAGGGGGAAGGGTAAGCTGGGACAAAGTGAGAGAGTAGCACTGACATATGTACACTACCAAATGTAAAATAGATAGCTAGTGGGAAGCAGCTGCATGGCACAGGGAGATCAGCTTGGTACTTTGTGACCACCTAGAGGGGTGGGATAGGGAGTGTGGAAGGGAGGGAGATGCAAGAGGGAGGGGGTATGGGGATATATGTATATGTATAGTTGTTTCACTTTGTTATACTGCAGAAACTAACACACCACTGTAAAGCAAATATACTCCAATAAAGATGTTAAAAATTAAAAAAGAAAAGATGCTCAACATTGCTAATTATTAGAGAAATGCAAATCAGAACCACAATCAGGTATCACCTCACACCTGTCAGAATGGCCATCACCCGTAAGTCTACAAGTGGGGGACTTCCCTGGTGGTCCAGTGGTTAAAACTTCGTCTTCCAATGCAGGGGGTGTGGGTTTGATCCCTGCTCGGGAAGCTAAGATCCATACGCCTCGCGGCCAAAAAACCAAAACATAAAAAAACAGAAGCAATATTGTATCAAATTCAATAGGACTTTAAAAATGGTCCACATCCAAAAAAAGCTTAAAAAAAAAAGAAAAGACTACAAGTAACAAATGCTGGAGAGGGTGTGGAGAAAAAGGAACCCTCCTACACTGTTGGTGGGAATGTAAATTGATACAGCCACTATGAAAACAGTATGGAGGGGTTCCCTAAAAAACTAAAAATAGAGCTACCATATGACCTAGCAATTCCACTCCTGGGCATATATCCAGAAAAAAAAGAAAACACATACATACATATGTGTGTGTGTCTGTGTGTGTGTATCCATATACACACATACATATATACATATACATATGCACACAATGGAATATTACTCAGCCACAAGAACGATTGAAATAATGCCATTTGCAGCAATGTGGATGGACCCAGAGAGAATATTATGCTTAGTGAAATAAGTCAGACAGAGAGAGATAAATACTATATATCATATGTGGAATCCAAAAAATAATACAAATGAATGTATATGCAAAAAAGAAACAGGCTCACAGACACAGAAAACCAACTTGTGGTTACCAAAGAGGAGAGAGGAAGGGGGAGGGACAAATTAGGGGTATGGGATTAACAGATATAAACTACTGTATATAAAATAGATAAGTAACAAGGATACACTGTATGGCACAGGGAACTATACCCATTATCTTGTAATAACTTCTAATGGAATATAATCTACAAAAATAGTGAATCACTATGCTGTACACCTGAAACTAACACAATATTATAAAGCAACTAAATTTCAATTTAAAAAAAGGGATGAGGGATTGACATATACACACTACTATATGTAAAATAGATAATAAGAACCTACTGTATAGCACAGAGAACTCTACCAATACTCTGTAATGACCTATTTGGGAATAGAATCTAAGAAAGAGTGGATATATGTATGTGTATAACCGATTCACTTTGCTGTACAGAAACTAACACAACATTGTAAATCAACTGTACTCCATAAAAATTAATTTAAAAAAATAAGAATAAAAAAAGGGGATGAGGACTAATGTGGGAGACGGTCTCCCAGCATCCTCCTCTTGCTCCTTTTGGTAATAAGCTACTGTTAACCAGGCTTGTGGCCCCCCTGGTAAAGACTACATTTCCCCGGCTCCCTTGAAGCTGGGTAGCTCCTGTGACTAAGTGATATGATATGACTTAAAGTGATATGTCACCTTTGGGGTCATTTTCTTAAAGACACAGCCAGTTGCACCACTGGCTGAGACATGGTAGCAAGTGGAGCTACCTGCACCAGGAGTGGAAGAAGGGCAGAGCCAGCCCCCCAGCCCTTACTACTCACCTCTGCACTATGATCTGAGGACCACTGTACTTGGAGGTACCCTTGTCACCAAAAGATATTAAACCACATCATGATTAATTCCACAAGGAAGAAGAGAACCCATCTTCTAGCCCTAACTCCAACCTTTAATTTGTTCGGGGCAAGCCTCTTAAACCTCCCCCCCTTCCACAGTTTCCTCCTTTATAAAGAAGGGGACAAAACCACCTGCTCAATCTTACTAATGAGAAGAATCAAATGCAATAGTAAAGTATAAATGCTTTGGAAAGTTATATGAGGCGGCCTCTGAATGAAGATGATATAACTGTAATCCAGGCACGACACACTTGTGGAAAGTACTGCCCCAAAGGCAATTAGGTTTGAGTCATACTACAGTACTACAATTTTGGACCAGCTAAAACGGGAGTTCAGCATGGTGATGAAAATATTTTAAAATACACTGAATACTTACATATATGATTTGTATGCACTGACTGCACAATTATGTCCATTAAAACTAGTGACACACTAGGAGAAAAGTGAGGCGGCCCCATGTGGTGTAACGAGGACTAAACATGGTTCTAGGCCCCTCTCATCAGGTCAGGGCAGGGCATCCCTGGGAAGGAAGGCGGGGTCCTGAGGTTTCTCCCAGTCAGGGCCACTGCCAGCCCTTATGGCCCCTCTGAGGCATTTTAGAAATAGGCTTGGCTTGCTCGGTTGCTTTCGTGACAAACAGAAAAAGGCAACCCCTTCCTCCAGGCTGACCCACCTCCACGGCCTTGGGTTGGAGAGTGGGCTACGTCTCAGTGGGTTCAGCCATGGGGCCCTTTCGCCAGGAAACACCCTACAGCTGTACACAGGGCCCTGTCGCAAATTTAAACTGTGTATGGCATCGTTAATAAAGGTAGTTGTACCTAATGTTTCCTGGGGATCCCAATTCTGGAGGGAATCCACTACTAATCCACTACTAATCCACTACTAATCCACTAAATCTGCCAGAATTCCTTCATTGGAAACTGAGGTATACTCCATTTCAAAGAAGAATAGCTTCTTTGAAGTGGAATAAAGTGAACACTTTTTCCCATCTCCCTTCCGCGTGCTGAGGGGGAAAAAGGAAAGCTGCAAGCATAACAAAAAGACAGGTTGGAGGTGAAGGCTTACCGTCCAGTACTCCAAGCAGAGTGAACACTGAATGAAAAGGCTACAAGACAATGGCCAAGCATCAAAGTATCTGCAAGAACAATGATGCGTCCTTCAATTAAATTCTTTTGCTTAAACTAATCTTTCAGTTCTTGTAATGTTCTCAAGTGAAATCCATTTACGGCTCCCAAAACAAAGCCAACAGACACCTAGAGTTTTGCTTAACGGACCTAAACGGTGAATGTAGGATAGGCACAGCGCAGCCGTCTCTCCCAGAAACACAGTCCTCTCTCACTGCCCCCTCTCCCTCCGCAAGGCCCCCATCTCGGCCCTCCTAACTCCCTGAGCCTCCTCCCACTTCAGCGCCTTCCAGCACGGTGCCCCTCCCCTCGAAGGGCTAATCCTCTGGATCCCCGGATCAGCTGCCAGTATCTCTTCCTCAGAGAGGCCTTCCCTCCCACCTAAACTGCTTTTCCTGTCATTCTCTTTCATTGCCCCCGCGCTTCGTTTCTCTCTCCACTGCAATGTATAAATTTGTTTCCTGCAGTATTTATGTATTTATTCCCTGCTCCCTTAGAGACGTAAACACAATAAGCCAAGAATCATTTTGGTTTTGCTTATCGTTTTATACCCAGCTCAGTGACAGTCACGAAGTATGTATTCACTGAAGGAACGGAGGCTGCAAGAGACCTGAGAATGAGGACGGTGATGGGCCCAGCCCTAGAGATTTAAGTCAAACAGCTCAGGGCTGAGCCCCTTTTTAAGTTCCACAGGTGACTGAGATGCACAATGCCCTACTGAGTGAGAGGAGTACTAACCGGCCATTTTCCTGGCAAAATAGGATACTGAAATACCAAGTCAATTGCTCTATCTGAAAGAAGTCTGAAGAAAAATTTACAGTAATGCAACAATTTCTGATAAGCACAATGTGTCCTGAAAGCAGCAGGCTTACACAAGTGGTGTCTATGCTCTACTCTCTTAGACTATTTCCAGACATGTTGACTACACCACAAATGACTGTAATAAAACCTACCCAGGATATTACAGCTTCCACAAGCACACTGAAAACCTATTTTGTGAATGAACAAGAATCCACATCTACTGGCTAATTTAGTTCTTACAACCATTTTGCCCATAAATAATCCTGCACTCCCTAATCATGCAAATGTGTCTCTGCAAAACACCAAGGTCCAAAACCCCTTCCTTCGTAATGCAACAAGGTCTCAGACTGCTTACCTCAACGTCTGTTAACATGCCAATTTTTCCCCATAAACTTTTCTAGTTCTAGTCCCTACTATAGACATCAAAGCTTTGGTGTAACAACAACAAAAATGGTGACTGATGCAGTCCAGCCCTGCCTACAGTATCTCGTGGTGATCGTTACAACATAAATCATTACCGGTTGATGAAGAGAAATGGGGGTGGGGAGGCAGACTTAGGAATTTAAAAATGCATGGTCATTATTACTACTAAATACCAGGTTGTCATTTCAGAGTTCCCTCCAACAATGACGCAAGCTGCATTTTTACATTGCTTTCCAATTTTTTTTTAATATAAGTTTATTTATTTATTTTTGGCTGTGCTGGGTCTTTGTTGCTGCATGCGGGCTTTCTCTAGTTGCGTTGAGCGGGGGCTATTCTTTGTGGCGGTGCACGGGTCTCTCTTTGTCGCAGAGCATGGGCTCTAGGTGCACGGGCCTCAGCAGTCGTGGTTCACGGGCTCACTAGTTGTGGCTCGCGGGCTCTAGAGCACAGGCTCAGTAGTTGTGGCACATGGGCTTAGTTGCTCCGCAGCATGTGGGATCTTCCCGGACCAGGGATCGAACCCGTGTCCCCTGCATTGGCAGGCAGATTCTTAACCACTGCACCACCAGGGAAGTCTCTGCTTAACAATTTTATCCCTCCCTAAGCACAACAAATTATCACTTCCAGCCTTCATCTAGCTGACTAAATGGCCCCTTGCATCTCTTTATCCCCTTTTTATTTCTGGAACTGTTTTTCTCATAGAGCCATTCACTCTGAAATTTTACCAAAACAACTGCCAACTGCCTGAACAATTACTTCATTTTTAAGAAAGTATTTTAGCAGTGGCTTGATACCTCAAAGCACAAATGAGTTTTATAGTCTTCAGTTTCCAGAAGTCATTTGGTGTCATTCATCTGTAGTTTACAAGAGGAGATGCAGAGAAATGAGCTGAACTGCCTAAAACTTTAGGAATCTCCTGCCTAAATCAGAGTTCTGCTGAGGGCCTTATTCTTCAGTCTTATAAGTCAGACTCCCAGGTTCCTCATCTTCAGTTCAGTCATGAGCCTGCCATACCCACAGCACTTTCTGAGGCAAAAGGTCCCAGGCTGGTCCATGTACCCAGGAGGCAAAGTTTTCTGTATCAGGTGACGGCCCTGCTCCCAGCTGATTGGACCAGAAGTGAGCGTGTGACCCAGGACAGCCAATGTGAAGACAGTTCAGCAGGGCCTTTCAGAGTCAAGAGGATGGAGCGAGGCTCAACTGTTAACGCTCCCAGTTACTTTAAAAATAAAGAGATGACAAGACATTTTAATGCCTACATTGAATAAATTAACATTTCTAACACCCAAACACTTCTGACTAATTATGCTCTTCATAAGACAGTTACGGGATTTATAAAACACATTAATTCATAGGGCACTACAGGCAAAATGACTATTAATGAGAAACAAATTTAAATTTGGATGATGAATGCCGGTTGGTCTCTGTGACTGAATGTATAAGTTCCTGTGGAGGTAACACTAAAGGGATAAATTTGAGGCCCTTCACGAATGTGAAGCCCCAGCTGAACGGCCTTGCAGCCAACCACCACCACCATCCTCCCTGACCCCACACACACCCACACACACACACGCTGAGGCCCCCATGGCCAGCAACGGAGGACAACGCATTTAAGTCAAAGTTCTCCTTACACGGAGATGCTGGTAATTAACGAGATGCACCATAAGTCATCCCAGCAGGTTTCAAGGGGGAAACGTTAGTCACAAACCCCTGCTGATGACATCCCCAATGCTGCCTTGGGTCTAAAACAACCTGTCAGCCCAGTACTGTAACACCATTTATACCCTTAGACAGTCCTGAGAGTTCCACCTCCCTTGCCACAGGTAACCTGTTATGATAACCCAGGTGCTTTGGGACCAAGAGAGCCTAATGCCACAGCTTTTCTGAAAACCCTTGAGAGCCTGCCCCCTTTGCAAAATTTACACAAGCTGGAAACCCTCAGGGGGCAAACAGAACACGGGGTTTTTCCATTTCACTTAGCAGATCATCCCCACCTTTATGGTTTTCTTGCCCTTTCCTTCTAATCATTTTGCTCTCAATCCCCCAGCTTCTCTCTTCACTAAGAAAGTCCAGTGTGTAACTCTTGCTATTTCCGGATTCTCAGAGGCAGAGATTTCCTAACAGTGTTTCTAGGGAAAAGAAAAACACTACGTTAAATATACACATTGATTCTCAGACTCACCGGAATTTCAGACATGTTTATTTTTTTTTTTATACAGTTAATGTCTTAGAATGAAGAAAATAAGGTAAGTGTGTCTATTTCAGTTAGGGAGAAGGGGTGGAATTAAAGCAGGAATGACCAAATCTGGCTGGCAGCAGAGTCCTAGGAAATGTCACGCAGGGCATTTGACAGCTGCAGCAAGGTAAGAAGTAAAACAATGAGAATCAAAAAAAAGCAAGACAAAGACCTTGGAACTCTAGACAATGCGCATGCAATCTCTAGAGAATGTTTCCCATTTCCCAGAGCCCTGCACAAGAACTTGATCCAAACACTAGGTAGATTTGCAAGGCCTTTCTGGTTGCACTTTTCCCTCACAATGGTTTCTTAGTTCCATATTAACCCAACCCACTTAGCTCTTGCTTCTCTCGCATTCCATAGGATCTGCATCACTCCTCAGAACTGTACCTCTGCTTTCCTCTTACAAATTAAAACCCCAGAGAAAAAAAGGAATTGTGGAGGAGGAAGAGGTAAGAAGTGACCTCTCATGAAGAGCACTTCCAGGGCCTGAGCCCAGCTCCTGAGAAGCAGCCCATGTTTACATAGACCATACGGAAGAGGAAACCCAAGGCTCCTGGAATTGGCTCTACCTTGAGATAATTCTCTGAAACATGGGTGACTTGACATTTCAGAACCTAATGGGTCAGGGAAGAATTTATATTGTGAAGCATCTTTACCCAAGGTCACTCTGACAAGCACTGATAAAGAAATTAGCTGGATGTGATGCTCAAGAGACACTGGGGATGTCGAGATGAACCAAGTACTGCCTCGGTCCTCATGGGGTCCAGATGCACAGTCTCAGACAGGCGGTGAAACCTTTCAGGGCCTCAGTCCTCTCTCAACATGATAGGGTTGGTCAGATGGCCTCTACTGCCATTGCCATAAGACACCTCTATAATTCTATACCATGCTTTCTATACTTTACTTCCCCAATGGCAATTTTGATCAGTCCCAACAACAAATGGGAAGAGATCATTTCCAGGCTGCAGAAAGAGATAAAATCTGAGGCATGGACATATATACACTACCAAACGTAAGGTAGATAGCTAGTGGGAAGCAGCCGCGTAGCACAGGGAGATCAGCTCGGGGCTTTGTGACCGCCTGGAGGGGTGGGATACGGAGGGTGGGAGGGAGGGAAGAGATATGGGAACATATGTATATGAATAACTGATTCACTTTGTTATAAAGCAGAAACTAACACACCATTGTAAAGCAATTGTACTCTAAGAAAGATTAAAAAAAAAAAAGATAATGATACAGACTCTAATTTCCAAACTCTTGAATACTAGATATGGGGAAGGACCACCTGAATCTTTAAGGAAGAATTAAAGAGCAAAAGAAAAGGTGTATGTTTCACTTTGTACCAAAGTAAATTTGTGGAGCCCACTATTCAAAGAAGCAAATACCAAAACATATGGCTACATAAAATGATTTAATCAGAGTTGGGCATTAAAGGTCATCTCATACCTATGACTTCATCTAGTCTGGCCTCTTCATTTTATAGATAAAGTTAGGCACAGAAAGATTAAGTAATTTTCCCAAGGCCACCCAGCCAGTGAAAGGCAGGCCAAATACTAGAACCCAGCCAAGAATGATCTAATCATTCCAAAAAGGTATCAGAGGATGCTAGCAGAGTCTGGGATAAGCTCCGAGTCTCTGGAGGCTAATGTCAAAGAGGACAGCCAAGCCCTCCCACAAAGCACCGCTTACTGTTCCGCACGAGCCAGAACACTGGGCTGATTGGTGCAGGACACATATATCTCCGGCTCCCATATTCACACATTTCCATCTGTGCCAAAGGTGGCCCAAGTCCCATAAGGCCCAGTAGCTGACACTCCTTCCAAAACAGGCCAACAGCTCCCAAGCGGTTATGACCTTCTCAGGTTCCAGGCTGTGCTTCCCACCTCATGGCTGTTATCACACCACATACCATGACCTCACCAAACCTCAGGAGGCCAGTGCTGCCGGGTCAGCCCACCAGCTTAGCGGCAGCAGCTGCCCAAAGACATCACCCTAGGCCCTCACTTGCTGTTCTGGCAATCGGGACTGTATCTGTGCCTGTTCGGGGTCTAGCCCATCGTTTTCAAAGCTTAGAGCTGGATAGGCCCCAGATATCCAAGAAACCATCTGTTACAAAACCCTCCCTCCTCCAACTTCACTTCAAAACACACCACGGCATCTCCCACCCACCGTCCCTGGTTACGCAAGTGGGAATTAGCGAGAGCCTTCTAAACCGAGGGTGTGGACCTCTCACAGGCGACCTTGGAGAGGACACCACCCACGCTGACCTTGTCCAGAAACAAGGGAACCACCAGTTTTACATCAGACATCCTGAAACAAACACCTTCATGTACTCTGTCTGGCAGCATTAACCACAGTAGATGCTAGAAAAACACACTCAATTTGCTAAGTCCTAGAATTTGAACCATGTCTCCATTTCAATTTACATTTATTTTTCATTGTCACTTTTCAAAGCAAAAGTCACAAGTATTAAAGACAAGGTACGAACGATCACACTAATAAAACACTAATATCCCAGACCTAAAACAGCAAAAACTTAACTTTCCGAGGAAGAGCAAAACCAGAATGAGACTGAGCATTCTTTGAAAGCCACTCCAACTGTATTACATTTAAATTCCAAGTAAACGCCAAGCACTTACATTTGTACAACAATAGTCATAATAACACTGAGCATTCACTACGTGCCAGATTGCACTAGGATCTTTTTATGTATGATCTCACTGAATTTTTCTAACAGCTCTATTATCATCGCCCGCATTTTTTAAGTGAAGGAGGCATATGGAGGGTAACTAACTTGCCAAAGGTCACATCCATAAAAAGCAGCAGGGTCAAGGTTCAAACCTAGTTCCTTGTGACTCCAAAGCTGGTGTTCTTAACTTTCCTCCACTCGGGCTTGGGGTCTTTGGTGTGTAGGAGCAAAAACTAAAACTGCATTTTAATTTATTGAACCACATCCCTCTGCATTTTAAGAGGTCCTGTGTAAATGACTGCCCTGAAAATTTTTATAGGCAAGGAAGGGAAATTGGCAGTCTTCTACCAAGTCTGTAGCACAGATGTCAAGCAGCTGTGCAGGAGCTGGGGGGACGAGTGAACTGTGTGCCTGGCAAAGTTATATGGGCATGTGTCTCAGGCTTGAAATTTTTAAAAGAAATGAGAAGCCAAGGAGATGCGAGGGAGACTCATTCTAAATTCTGCAGAGAATGTTAAATAAACATGATCGGCCCCATACGGCTCTGATAGGCAGTCGGTTAAAAATAAAAAATAGGAAACCGTATCCCTTACTAACCTTCCCTTCTTCCCCTAATGAGCACAGAAATCCATGAACACACACACAAACCCTATTAATATTAGCCTATTTAAACCTTAAATTTTTAATTCTCTTTATTCTCGCTGGGGGGATTCATTCGACAAACATTTGGCTTCACTTATACATCTGTTGCTATGTTTTACTGCAGGCGTCAATATGACTTTCTCCTGGGTAGCAGCTCTCAGACAATATCGATAGTCACAAGGCAGCCACGGATTTACTGCTGAACAACTCAGATCAGAAGGATGGAACAATAAGGCTACAGGCCATTGGGCATACTTACTGGTGATCAGCCTCACATGCTTGTGATGTTTCCGATCTAAGCCAATGGCTTTCCTTGCTCTCTACCTTTCCTAGTTCTTCACAGTTGACTTTCATTTCACAGAGTCTTACCAAGCACCTGTTCTGTGCTGTCTGCAGTGTTAGAGGCTGGGAATATTATGGTGAATGAAATAAGCTTATTGCCTAGTCGGAAAGGCAGAAATTAACCAAATAAGAACACAAAGGAGTGAGTGATTTACAAAGGAGCACTGCGAAGGAACACAGATCGGTGAGGACCGTGCCAGCCTTTACACACAGCTGCAGATTCCGACACTCCTCCCACTGAGAGGGGAGGTCTGTGTCCCCTCCTCGTGAATCTGGGTAGGCTCTGACAGCTTCGATCATTAGAGTAGGGTGGAAATGATGCTATGGAACTTCCAAAGCAAGGTCACGAAAGTCATGTTGCTTCTTGCTCCTTTTTATTTAACGCTCAGTCTTGGAGCCCTGAACTGCCCTGTAAGCCGTCTGACTATCCCGAGGACACCCTGCTGTGAGGAGGTCTGAGCCACATGAAGGAACCCTGGGTAGGAGCTCTGGTTAACAGTCCCAGCCGAGCCTGGTCTTTGAGTCGCCCCATTCCAGGCCCCAGACACACGAGCGGAGATGCGCCCAGATTATTGCAGCCCCTAGCTGTTCGAATCTTCCCAGCTGAGGCATGTCTTCCCAGAGGAGAAACAAGCCCTCTTCAGTGTGTCCGAGTTCCTGGCCCACAGAATCCAAGAGCATAACAGAATGGTTGTTTAACACCAGGAAGTTTTGGAGTGCTTTGCTACCCAGCGGTAGACAACCCAATCAAAGGTAGTGTCTATAATAAAAGAGCCTGCCTTATCCTGGCAAGTCATACAAGCACTCTCGATGAAAGTAACACTGGAGCTGAGAGCTGAAGGGTGAAAAGGCTTCCAACAAACAGAAGGGGAGGGGATGATCCAAAAGGAATAAAAGTAGGTTGTAGCACAGGCCCTGCGGTCAGAGGAAACATGGCTGGCACAGGAAAAAAGCCAGCTGGCCAGAGCACAGAGGAAGAAGAGAGGAAAAGGCTGGCGAGCTAGGCAGGGGCCAGACGGTGTTCAGGGCTCTGGTCTCTTACTCGTCAGCCGTTACAAGTTCCTGAAGGGTTAGGTTTCTGGTTTTTTATAATTGAGGCAAAATTCACATAACATAAAAGTCACTTTTATGGTTGAATTATGTCTCCCCAAAATGCATACGAAGTCAAAACCAGTACTTCAAAATGTGACCTTATTTGGAAATAGGGGCACAGTAGATATAAGTAGTTAAGATGAGGTACTTAAGGTAAGTCCTAATTCAATAGGACCGTGTCCTTATACAAAGGGAACATTTGGACCCAGACAAGCACACAGGGAGAATGTCACGTGAAGATGAACGCAGGGATTGGCGTGATGAGTCTAGGAGCCAAGGAATGCCAAGGACTGCCAGCAAACACCAGAAGACGGGGGAGAGGCGTGGACAGAGGAAACTGCCCACCTGGATCTCAGCCGTGTGGCCTCCAGAACTGTGAGACAATAGATGCGTGCTTTTTACATCACCCAGGTTGTGGTACTTTGTTACAGCAGCCCTGGGGAACTCATATAATCACCATTTTAAACCACTCTAAAGTGTGTGAGTCAGTGATTTTCAGTATCTTCAAAATATAGTGCAACAACTACTGCTATACAATTGCAGAACATTTTCATATTGGAAAAGGAAATCCTGTTCCCTTCTCTCCCCAGCCGTGGCAACCATTAATCTCCTTTCTGTCGCTATGGATTTGCCTCTTCTGGACATTTCATATAAATGGCATCATACAGGGGCTTCCCTGGTGGCGCAGTGGTTGAGAATCTGCCTGCTAATGCAGGGGACACGGGTTCGAGCCCTGGTCTGGGAGGACCCCACATGCCACGGAGCAACTAGGCCCGTGAGTCACAACTACTGAGCCTGTGCATCTGGAGCCTGTGCTCTGCAACAAGAGAGGCCGCGATAGTGAGAGGTCCGCGCACCGTGATGAAGAGTGGCCCCCGCTTGCCACAACTAGAGAAAGCCCTCGCACAGAAACGAAGACCCAACACAGCAAAAATAAATTAATAAATTAATAAACTCCTACCCCCAACGTCTTCTTTAAAAAAAAAAAATGGCATCATACAACATGTGGTCTTTAGCGTCTTGCTTCTTTCACAAGAAAGATGCTTTCAAGGTTCATCCATGTTGTAGCATGCATCAGTACATTTCTCTATATAGCAGATTAATATTCCATTGTATGTATTTTATTTATCCATTCATTACTTGATGGACATTTGAATTGTTTCCATTTTTTGGCTATTATGTATAACAGTGCTCTTGAACATTCCTAGACACATTTTATATGAAGATCAGTTTTCAGTTCTCTGGGGCATATACCTAGGAGTGGAATTGCTGAGTCATATGGCAACTCTATGTTTAACTTTTTGAGGAACCACCAAAGTGTCCTCCACAGTGGCTACACCATTTTCATTGCCACCAGCGATGTCTTAGGGTTCCCTGGAAAGTTTTAAGCAAAAGGGGTAAACATCAGAACTGTGCTTTGAAAAAATAGGAATCAGCTTTTCTGAAAGACTGTGAGTTGATTTGGTACTGCTGGGTCTGACACGCCTTTTAAAACATTCAAGTGGAAACGTCAGGTAGGAGAGGCTTAGACAAGAGGTCAGTCAGCTCTGAGTTAAAATTCGAGACTCAGCAGCCTAGAGCACGGACAAGATTCCTCAAGAGAAAATACAGGACGTAGAAAAAGAGAAGCTTTTTCTGATCTTTTAGGAGCTCCAAATGAATGGTGGGAGAGAGGAAAATTGAGTCTGAAAAAGGAGCATGATAAATCGGATGGAACAAAACTGTAAAACTGCTAGATTAAGAAAGAGGAAGGAGACAAAAGACAAAACAAACCACCAAAAGAAAAAAGAAAGAAAAAAAAGAGACAAAATTGTAATAAGAAACAGAAGATCTGCAAAGAGACTAAATCCTGATACTTTAAGAATCAGATAAATACCATTTTACATTTTACTTCTTCCTACATTTTTCCTTTTTTTTTTCCTTTTTTTGGGGAAAGGGGAGCATGGTGGAGAGGAAGCAGTTTAGTTCCCTCAGTCTTAATGTTGTGAGAGGTTAAACTACTTGACCTTTTATCAGAACTGGTGAATAAATGCTTTTCAGTCTGGACATCAAATCTAATTTCAAATAGACCTCCTGTAAGGGAGCTGCGTGGAAAGAATCTGGTTACATACTTAACAAGTTCCTATTTCATCAAAGCATCTGCAAGCCAGGGAAGACAGTCCCACACCACTTCAAAGTAAGAAATCCACAGAGGTTATTAAAGTGGGAGAAAAATCGTTCCCCTACACACTCTCCCTGCCGACAAGTACGTATTTAATGACAGAGGCAAATCAAAAGATGAGAATCCTAAGAATAAACCTATAATAACATCTTCTGTCCCATTTCAAAATTATAGTTTAGATTATTTTGTTCCTCAAAAGCCATATCCAGAGATTACAAAGCTCTCTTGCAGCTAATCCTTTCAGGCCTACATTGCAAGGAATTGAATTTTAACTTTGTAACTAGGTGAACAAAGGACTTTTGGGGTTAAATAAACATTGCCTTTAGAGGAGCAAAGGAATGAGTCTGCTGAGTCCACGGCCCTCTTTGGATACATGTGAATACAGGCCTGTGTCCTAGGTTAGCTACACCTTTCGGTGGCCTGCAACACTAATACAAAATCGGGGAATGTAAAATTGCATTACACTGAATTACTGTACTTGAATAAAACACACAATTCCCATGTTCACACTATATTCACATCCTTTGAAAGATGTAATGTTATCGATTGATAGAAGAGGTGTCCTCCCAGGGTAAGTTTGGAAACTAGCAATTTAAGATAAGTCCATGTCAGGCAGAAATCCAACTGACATTAGGACCTAGAAGATACCTTCTTTTGCTTTATATGAAAACTATTTAATTGGTTCCAGATACATTAGAAAAATGAATCACATTGGAAAAAGTAATAAAATCATTGCAAGTATTAGCCACAGTCAGCCACATACGCTGGTATTAGTGCCTGGTACTTGACATGTGTTATTCCAAAGGTATCATTATCCCTGTTTTACAGACAAAGGTCCGGAAGTGCAGAAACTCCAAATCTTGCCTCTGGTAACACAGAGCTGAAATACAAACTTTTTTTTTTCTTTTTTTTAAACCAGAATACAACTGCCCCTACCACACTAGGCCTTCAAAGACCTGTTGTGGGAATTTTCAGAATGCTATTGCTAAGTACAAATAGAACTGCTGCATGACAATGAGAAAATAAAGTCAAAAATGAAAGATGGTGATCTTCCAGAGGAAAAAATAATGACTTAATACTTATTTAATGGGCTCCCCTGGTGGCGCAGTGGTTGAGAGTCCGCCTGCCGATGCAGGGGACACGGGTTCATGCCCCGGTCCGGGAGGATCCCACATGCCGCGGAGCGGCTGTGCCCGTGAGCCATGGTCGCTGAGCCTGCGCGTCCGGAGCCTCTGCTCCGCAAAGGGAGAGGCCACAACAGTGAGAGGCCCGCGTACAGAAAAAAAAAAAAAAAAAACATAAAACAAAACTTATTTAATAAAGTAATATTTTATTACTAAGAGTTCTACAAGAAGTTGTTACATGATTTAAGTTTTGTTGTTGCTGTTGGGAGGTATAAGCATTTTAGATATGGGGAGTAATTTTCATGTTGTTTTAGATGTGGGAAGTAATGAAACAGCCAACGTGTCATCAAACACCATTTCCCACAGTACATAAGGAAAAGGCCTCTCGATGCCCCTAGTTCAGAGAATCAGTTTGATGTTGGTACTTAGACTATAAAAGAGCAGTAACTAATGCTAATTAGTACTTAATGGGGTAGAGCCACAAATATTAACTCATTCATTCATTCTCACCACATGTCCCTGAAGCAAGTATGAACATCCCTCTTTCACAGAGGGAAAAAAAACAATGTTACAAAAACAATGGCAACCTACATCCAGAAAAGCGTCCTCCCAAATACAAAAGACAAACACTACACTGAAGACTTTAAATTCTTCATATATACAGAGGCGTGGAAGAGCATCTTTTTAGACACAATAACTACACTCATCCCCAAACAACAGTGATTGAAAATCTGTGGTATTCCAGAAGGCAAAGTATGATTTGAAAGCACTGAAATATAATAATAGTAATAATAATAGAGGGTGGAGGAAAACTGTTAATAATTGTTGAATGCATACGATCTGCCTGACACCATTTCATTCTGCGTACCTTGTGAGGACTAACAGTTAATGTCCATTATGAGCTTGTGAGGCAGGTACTATTACTTCCCTCCTGGATCTGTCAGTTGCCCAGAGTCACACTGAGAGTTCAGAGCAGGATTCAGAGCTAGTCCGGTTCCAAAGTCCATGCTCTTGACCACGACATTCTACAGTTAAACAAGGCACAACTTGTTTTCACATTCAACCTGGGATTAACCACACAAGATTGAACTTATTTCACCAAGGAGAGGAAACAAAAATCCCTTAAGGCTTTGCACTCAGCCCTGTTTCCAGGGCTCCTTCAGCCAGATCTGGTCCACTCCGGCTCTAAAATACTCATTTGTATCAAAAATACCCATTCACACTTTAATGGCTTCATCCAACCTACTACTACCTGAATGCAATCTCCTCTTGAATACATTTAATAGCTTCTTTCTGAATGAATCCTATTAGCACAATTTATTCATTCCTTCTGAAACCCTGTGTTTGGAGGCAGAAAAATAGCTTGTTGGAATATTATGTTTATTTCATACAATACACATCTTCTCTTAAAAGAAAAAAATAGCCTTACCTAGTTAGACCTTTACATACCAGATAAGTCATAAGAGGAGACTTATACTACCACATATAATTTTTTGGAGTAATGTGTTTATAAGAAATAAATGAATAAGAGTGGAAACACTTCATATCTAAGTGTCTCTAAAGGATATTCCATAAACCCAATTATTCACTCAATCCAAAATCACTTGCTACTCTTGTTTATCAGCCTGTGGTTCAAGGAGCACCCACATGACAATCACCTGAGGCTGCGGTTAACAGAGGTGAGGCCTAATGAGTTCTATTCCCGGTGAAGAACCCTGTGCTGCCCACAAACAGCGCACACAAGTCTTAGGTACCCTAAGGTCTGCGAACCACAGTCCTCTGCGGCACATCGACAGGATTCAAACAACTATGCCCAGAGTTTATCTCAGCCCCTTAACTGCTCTCCCTGGTTCTACCCTTCTCCCTATCCCCACACACCTGCTATTCTCTCCAAACAGAGGGCTCCTTTTAAAGGTCAGGTCATGTCGCTTCTCTGCTCAAAATTCCCCAAGTGCTTCTCATCCCCTTCATGGCCACAGCTCTGAATGATCTCCCGCTTTGTCTTTCTGACCCCTTTCCTACCATGCTCCCCTCCCCTCGGCCAGTCCCCGACCTGCTTCCTCTCACACCTGGCCACCTGAGGCGGAGCCTCTGTGCCCTGCAGGTTCCCTCT
Source organism: Aethalodelphis obliquidens (assembly GCF_003676395.1). Taxonomy (NCBI): domain Eukaryota; kingdom Metazoa; phylum Chordata; class Mammalia; order Artiodactyla; family Delphinidae; genus Aethalodelphis; species Aethalodelphis obliquidens. The sequence continues at coordinate 16,266,828 of NW_020837961.1, forward strand.
GCCCAGACTGCTCTCCTGCAGGTACCTGCATGGCCTGTCACCTCATATTCCTGGGGAGTCTTGCTCCAGCATCACCTGGCCACCCTATCAAGGACCACTCCCCCCATGCCCACACGTACACTCTTTCCTGACTGTATCCTCTTTAGCACTTTAACCAGTAACTGAAATACTTACCAATTTACAATACTGTTGTATCTTTATTAGTTGTCTGTTACCCTCGCTAAAATGTAAGCTTCAAAAGAAGCAGGGATTTTTTTTTTCCAATTCCTTTTGTTCTTAAATGTAACCCATTTGGCAGAAGTCAAAAAGTACTCATTGAAAGAATGAATGAATATCATAAATGCTCGAATAAAGGTATCAATGGAGTGTTGTAGGAATCTAGAGGAGAGACGATCAATTCCTCATGGCAACAGCCCACCTCCTCTCATAGAAGGTAACAGAAGCTGGGTTTTGAAGGAAGAACGGAGAACACCCTCTAAGAAAAGGAAGGATGTTCTACATGACAACTGGCCTGCAATCTTCAAAAACGTCAATGTCGGGCTTCCCTAGTGGCACAGTGGTTAAGAATCCGCCTGCCAATGCATGGGGTGTGGGTTCGAGCCCTGGACCGGGAAGATCCCACATGCCATGGAGCAACTAAGCCCGTGGGCCACAACTACTGAGCCCACGTGCCACAACTACTGAAGCCCACGTGCCTAGAGCCCATGCTCCGCAACGAGAAGCCACCGCAACGAGAAGCCCACACACTGCAACGAAGAGCAGCCCCAGTTCACTGCAACTAGAGCAAAGTCCGCGCACAGCAACGAAGACCCAACGCAGCCAAAAATAAATACAATAAGTAAATAAACAATTGAAAAAGAAAAAAAAGTCAATGTCATGAGAGACAAGGAAAGAACAAGGAACTCTTCGAGACCGAAGGAGACGAGAAAGACGTGACAGCTGGGTGTGGTGCTCGATTCTGAACTGGATCCTTTTGTTCTAAGGACATTATTGGGAAAACCAGAGAAACCTGGAGTCCATCGTTAAAGGTATATATAGCAGTTCTTTTTTAGTAGTCTTGCAACTTTCCTATAAGTTTGAAATTGTTTCAAAAGAAGAAAAATGGAGGGAGGGGGAGGCTAGGAAAACACAAAAGGAACCAGAATTATATGAGTAAGTGTAATGCATTAAATAATCTGTGAATTAAATGCCCATGAATAAAATACGAGGAAAAAGGACTACTTCTTCCAAATGTTTCTTTTCCCCTTGCTCTCCCATTCCTCCAAGAAAAACTTTGGGCCTATATCATCTTGGCTTAGAGTCAGGCCAAATATGGTCATTTTTCTTTAAGTGTAACACAGATTAAACCCCCTGGATTACAGTGGAAACACAGCATGCAGCAGGACATCTGTCTGTATAAACTCTGTAGTAAATGACATCTCTCTTCTCCCTACAGAGCAGAGGCTTGATCCCCATGAATTGCTGTAACTCAAAACATACTTTTTACATAAAAATAATGATGGGGTTGGAAATAGAAAAAGTAAATCTTTGGACTGGATTGCTGTTGTGAGCCAAAGAGAATGATTAAATATAAAACGGGGGTGGGGGGCGGGAATAGCACTGGGATATAAAGAAACAGATTGACATAGATTTTTTTTTTTTTTTGAAACTGGAAGTTACAGGCAACATGCCTAGAATTTAGACACCAGTATTAAGGACCGAACGCTCTTCCAAGCGGCTACAGCTCCCGTGACAGGTCAAATATCATTACAGCAAACACCACAGCCACAAGAATTTCTGAGTAACCCAAAGCATACCTAACTAATGACTTCCTTAACTCAAGCAGTGTATGATAGCTAACAGCGTTCCCCATTTTAAACACATTAGTACAAACATACAAAAGAAATACACTGACTGTACAAAGGACTCACCAGAAGTTCCCTGATCTTCCACAATAAGGTAAAAGTCTATTTTAAAAGACAGAAAAGAAATGAAATGAGTTTACATACAATTTCTCAGGGATGCAGCTATGCACTGTACAACCAAACCACCAACAGGCACGTGAAAGCAGAAGTTCAGCGCCACAGCAAGGGTCTACAGAGACATGCAGGGCCCCTTCCAAGTTCCCTACTCTCCTCTGTATGTGGAGTCCACCATGCTCTCTGGGATTGGTTGGTTTTGATTTAAATTTTCTTCCAAAGCAGTAACGTTGAGAAGTTGCTTAAATAAAAAACATGAAGTTTCAACTGGTCCTGGGAAATGGTTAGATCTGGCAACACCGGCTCCTATTCTCTGGTCAACCAACAGCTGGAGGAAAGTAGCTCCACCCACACTGGGCAGAAGCACGGTTGACCCTTTACCACACTCCCACCTCGGACCCTCAATGGCTTGTCTTTTGCCTGGTCCCTCAAAGCAGAGGAATCTGCAACCCCAGCTTTGAAGAAATCCAGAACAACAACAGTGACGACAAAACACCCAACTTCAGAGGATACCAAAACTGAACTGTATCTTACACATTCTGCTCTAATAAGACTTCAGAGAGAAAGCATACGTTAATAACATTATGTATAATAAATTACACTCACATTCTTCCAAAGGCATTCTCACAAGCGTCACTGGCAGAGGCAAAGTTTATCATTTGAAACCACTTTGCTGTGGAAGCAGGAATGCTTTGAAAGTCTCTTAGCTTATCAAAACGTGAAGTTGTTTGTTTTAGAAGCCCTCTACGTGAGTTCAAAACTAACCATCATAGTTATGTATATCTTACCACAATTTAGAAAAGAAAAAATAATAACCATCATAAACACATACATACTGTAATGGAAACAATTTAACAAACCTAATTGTCCTAAACTGTCAAAAGAATGACTATTTATTTACTATAAATTTATTTATTTATTTTTGGCTGCGTTGTGTCTTTGTTGCTGTGCACGGGCTTCTCTCTAGTTGCGGCGAGCGGGGGCTACTCTTCATTGCAGTGTGTGGGCTTCTCACTACAGTGGCTTCTCTTGTTGCAGAGCACGGGCTCTGGGCACTCGGGCTTCAGTAGATGTGGCACACGGGCTTAGTTGCTCCATGGCATGAGGGATCTTCCCGGACCAGGGCTCGAACCCATGTCCCCAGTATTGGCAGGCGGATTCTTAACCACCGCGCCACCAGGGACGTCCCAAGAATGACTATTTTAATTTCTTTCTGAATATTTCCCAACTTTCCAGTTGCATACTATATAAAATCAGAACATCTTTAGTACCAGAGGGATTGTCCGTGGGCACACAACCATGCCCACGGACAAGTCACACACTTCCTGTGCCCCAGGTGCCCTCACCAGTACAATGTGAAGAACAGCACAGACACCTCATGGGGTCACTGGGAAGATTAAATGAGCTAATACACAAGCAGCACTTCAGAACAGTGCCTACCACGTCATAAGTGCCATGTAAGAATTAAAAAGAAACAATCACTACTGCCCGGCCTTGTATTACTTGGCACGATGATCTAAATTACTGATAAGTTATGTTCTCTTGTCGGAAGCATCCTCCTCTCTGCCCTGGTCTGCAGAGTGCAACACTGTCTGTCTGATACAGTTTTCTACCCAAAGCACATTCCATTTTTATCAATTTAAGTTGCTGCCAAATCTCAAAAGTCATTAATAAACGTACTGATACCTCAAACAGTTTACGGTAAACCACTCTCAAAAGTATCGAACAGAAAAGAATTCGGTCTAAGCCAGTATCCAAGAGATAGATTTACTGAAACAATTATCAAGTTTGAAGAATAAAATCCCCAATGCAGTAAAAACGTAGCATTCAAAAAAGAAAGAAAAAGCCTCAATGCAGGAAAAGACAAGTACTATTCGAAGGTAGAGCCTGTAAGTGAATGAGAATAAAATCCCCAGTGCAGTAAAAACGTAGCATTCAAAAAAGAAAGAAAAAGCCTCAATGCAGGAAAGGACAAGTACTATTTGAAGGCAGAGCCTGTAAGTGAATGAATGAATTAAAAAATAAATGAATGACCATGAATGAACATCAAACTGGTGACATGCTGCTGATCACAAACTTGTGCTATCCTTAAAAACAACAACAACAACAACAAAATACTGCTTATACTTAAGAGTCAATGCCGAACTGTTCTGTCATATTACAGAGCCAGGTAATAATGATGTATGAAAAATACTCAACTAGCATTCCCTCAATGCTTCCCGTATGCACTGATGCATTTGTGCTTAATGTTGATGGCGTGGTCTCTGCTCTGAATCTAAAATCTAGTTGGGGAACAAAACTAACAGAGACCATTTGTAACCTCTGAGTATCCGCTGTAAGAGTTCTCAGAGAGGTGCACCCAGCAGATGCTGCAGTGTCCTCAAAGCGAATGGGAACAGAATCCACACAGAGGAGGAAGCTCCCAGAGTAACAGCACTGCAGCCGTCCCCGTCCACCAGGCTACACACAGCAAAGCGTAACACGCGTAACTCAGGCTGCCTCCTAGCAAGCTGGGGCGGTTCGGTGGGGGTCTGGGGGGGTGTTTGCTATTTTTGGAAAAAAATACAGCAAGCGTTGTTCTGCTCAGCAATGCCCTAACCCTTCTCAAAACACACAGCAACACCACCTCCTCCGAGCATTCCCTGATCGCTCCTTCCTCGGGCTTACACACCGCTTCCCTTGATGGGTATTTATTTGCACGTCTTTCCTCCACTGGACCAAGAGCTCCAAGAAGGACGTGAAACCACCTGGTACTGCAGCCCCAGGTCTGCAGGCTCAGCGAACATCCCTGGAGTAAGAGAGTGACGGGAGAATGCCTCAGCCAGGGAAGGGTCCTACACACACGGGGAGGCACTGAGGCAGAGCCCACAGGTTCCAGAGCCAAGCTCCCCTGCACGTTGGTGCTGTGCAGCAAAAGGTAGAGCCTCTGTCCTCAAGGATCTTAGAGTCCGCCCAGCCTCCAAAAAGCTGTCTGAGAAAGCACCTTCAGCGCTCTCTCGAGACAGCCATTCATTACCAGTAACGTGAAGAACGTGAACCCTCCCCTTAAAACGAGGGGTAGTGGTTTTCAAAGACGCTGCAGGGCTGAGGACTTCAGGACACCATACAAAGAGCGAGTGAGGGTTCACTGGGTCACACCGAGAAAGGGAATCAACTTACTCATAAATCTCCAACGCTCCACTCCCTCTCCTGCTTACTGGCTGAGCAACTGCCATCTGGAAGGCTTAGCACACGAGAAGCATTATCACGGCTCTGCTGGAATATTTCTGGTAGGCAGAGAACACAAGATGCCAGAACTTTCAAAAAAGAAAACTAAATCCTATAATTGCGATTACCTTATTTCACCTTTCTTTCCAGCCAATCCAAATTCCGCCTGTTGTAGATAGGTAACTATTAGAGAAACCTCGCACGTGCTTTGCTGAATCATTCAACCTGCAAAATCTCCACAAGGCCTCACATCTCCCACATTCTGATGGTCAGGCCTAAGCTGACTGGGCAAGCAAAGAGAGACCCCTTGCACACAACCTTCCAACTGAAAGACAGCAGAAAAGCAAGGCAGGCTGTGTTCAATTTCACGGAGCCCATGGCGGGCTCTGGTTAGGTCCACCTGAACAGCCCCGAAGCCTGGGACCTTCACACGCATTTCCCACCCCTGGCTCCGGCTGGCTGTGCCTATGTCCCTTAATGACCCCACCTGAGCTCTCATCTGTGGTTCCGTTGTCTGTCTTGTTCTCTGGCACCTCTGCCTGCCTGGGTCTCTGAGGGTCTTCAGGGGCTGCCCGGCCCTGCGGGGCCAGCACGAAGGAAGCCACCACTTCAAGGTTCAGCCTGGCTGCTGTGCAGAAGCCAGGCCTGAGAGGGGCTCCTAGCTGTTTTGTTTTGAGACCTCGGGCTATGGAATCCGATAAAAATTTTCTTCAGTCTAGTGTCACAAAAAGCCCTTTTCCCCTAAAGGGCCCCAGCAATCTGAAAGTGTCTTGCAAAGCATGTTCCCGCTCTAGTCTTCAGAGCCCTCCCTGAGGCAGGCATGCGGCAGCTCCAAGTCAGACAGAAGGATACGGAGTCTCCGGGGGCCTGGCCCGTAACAGACCGTACAACAAACCAGGGCCTCCCTCACGCTGCCTTTTAGGTTTTCGTTTTTTTAATTCAACACGATCGCTTGGCACTGTCCGCGTCACCTTCTGAGTCTACAGATGGGGAGGGAAATTGGAGCACAGACGATCTCTGCGCTTCCCACCAGGTCCCCCCAGACACACTGCCCAGTAAGACCAGCTCACGCTAACCTGAGGGCAGCAGGGACTTCTCTCGCCGGCCAAACAAAATGTAAAACCATCCTCAACCCCTTCCGATCAAAAGTTTGTCCGCCTCTGACCGGAGGAAGCACCTACCTGTCGCTACCCTGTGTTTATTTTCCATTTCTTTAACAGCCTTGATGCCTCTGCTATCATATTCTAAAACCCCAGGCGCACAGGGAATGTTCGCACTTCTTCAAAATGTTAAAAAAAAAAAAAAAAAAAAGCCACAACAAACGTGCATATCTGTATATGCTGCTCAGGTTTCAAAAACATAAATTATCTTCAGCCGGAATCAGAACTCAGCAACAGCTCCCTCCTGCCCACACCCGGCACGAGGGTCTCCTGCTCTAGGAGCCTGACAGTGGAACCCTTTACTGGAGTGACTTAACATCCTTGAGCTTCCAGTAGGATCACTATGTATGCTGTCATCCAAAATGAATAATTTTCAAAGAGGACACTAGTAATCATTACATGGGGACTACAGGTGTAAACCAAAACTGCTACAGAAAACCAAGACCCAGTAAGCACTTTAAGATGCAACCCTGGGCGCTGAGGGTACCATCAAAGTCGCATTAAATGGGTAGCCCTCACGCTCTCAAAGCTGACTGACTAGTGCCGTATACGAACAAATAATCACCCAAATAAGTAATGATGATCTAACCTAAGTCTGATGGGTGCTGGGAAGGAAAAGTCCTGGGTGTTATGACAGAACATTTCAAGGCTTAACCCGATTTGGGGGGGTGGGGCAGAATCCCATGTGCTCTGGGAAGAGCATATGCAAAGGCTCTGAAGTAGGAAGGAATACCAGGGAGAAAAGAAAGGCCAGAGGGCTGGAGGGAGAGAGGAGGAAGGAGGGGATAAGGCCGCAAGGTGGGCACTGGAGAAGGAAAAGATGACAGGGAGGATTTTAGGTGAGACCAAGGGCAGTGGGAAGCCGGGGAGATCACTCAAAGTCTGGACTGTCATGATCAGACCTGGGACTGCACCACTCTGGCTCAGGGCAAAGTGGACCACAGGCAGGTAAGAGACAGCAGGAGGCCAGGGCAGTCGGGAGGATGAAAGCTCAGACCAGGACAATGGTGATACAGATGGATTAATGAGGGCAGATGTGAAAAAAATCGAGATGTAACGTCCAACGGTGCTGGTGATGGGGGAGAAGGTTGCCAAGCTTCTGGCTCAGCCAGAAAAAAATTTGCCTGAACGTAAGACAGCAAAGCCAGTTCCTTACACAACCCTAAATTGCCTAGGCTTGCCTTGTAACCTTGTTCACACAGCCTCAAAAACCCTGAGCGACATAATGTTAAAATGAAATGCAAATGCTAAAGCTACCCTACCACAGTTTTCTCTCTCCCACAAATCAATGAATCTTTCAACAAATCTAAACAAGACAGATCTCAACAACTCAATATTCTCCGTTTGTCGTGACCTCTGCAGCTATGTCACCCAATAATACAGTTGAAAATGAAGTTATTAAGAGTTCTGAGTGACACGGGAAGTTTGCCTTTCATCTTTAGAGATGGTGTTCAAATGGCAGATCCTTTCTAGGATTGAAAATCTGTACAATCACATCTGGTCCCCATTTATTTCGATGTTCATCACTTCGATGAACAGAATTAAAAATGACTGGTAGTCACCCTTTGAGAGGATATGATAAATAAATGGAAAGGAATCATTCTGGTTACAGTGGTTATACCGCTCTGTACCACTACCCCTAAAGATTAGCTTTTCATGGAATATATCACAAATAGAAAATAGAACAGTGCCTAGCCTCTCCTGTATGTCAAGAATTCCCATGCACATAACTAAAAATGATCACAGTAAAAATTACTTACAACTTATATTCATGTCATACCCTCTAGTTTGCAAAGCTCTAACTTTTTTCGGTTACCTTGAAAGCACAAGCAAGCAAATATGCACTTGACTATCAAGATTTTTCACAAGGGCCCTCCATGAGCCAACAAAGGAAAACTGTCTGGGACCAAAGTCTGGATTACAGTGTATAAAGTTTCCCTATCTGAGAGTGCTGTGACCCAGATCTCAAATAGTCAGATACTGTCAACTGACACATACATATGTGCCCTTTTTTTTTTCCTTTTTTGAGTAACTGTATTCTTTGCAATATTCATTAAATGCGGTTTAATCTGTTTGTGATTATAACGTGTTTGTTATAAAAGCAGTCCACAAACAGGAGGGGAAAAAATCTGTGTGGATGCTTCGTCTCAATTTGAATTTTTAAAAATATATAGTCACGGGGCTTCCCTGGTGGCGCAGTGGTTGAGAGTCCGCCTGCCGATGCAAGGGACATGGGTTC
>NW_020837961.1:16275491-16280101 GCF_003676395.1 Aethalodelphis obliquidens
ATATATATATATATATATATATATATATATAGTCACCACTTTCTTTATCTTACTAGATATACCCTAACGCACTACGAAACAGAAAGGCCCTAGAACACAAAGGAGGGCTCGTGGTTCTGGAAGGGACATGCAAAACGGCATCAGAGCCTCTCTGCAGGTGGAGGTCAGAACAGAGGTGGAGAGAACTAAGGGACTAAAGGGGTTATAAACCCAACTGCGAGGAGTGGGAGAAGAGACAAAAGATGCCCAATCTTTGGAAAGTCCTGTAGGTCTGAGCTAGGACGGATCACAGAAGTCAGGACGACAGCACTGAGGCCTTCCTCCACAGCCAGGCTTGCTGAGCTTTCAGGGAGAGGGGTAAAAGGAGGACGGGAGCACAGCAGAGAGAAAGCCAAGTAAAATCAGGCGTTTCCCATCACCCCAAATCTCCGCTGTCAGGCCCCACTCGCGAACCAGCACATCTTCCCACATCAGAGAGGTGGGAATTAGTTCGCGTTGGGCTAATGGTTTACAGCTAGCTAAGCACTCTCACATTTTCTTATTTAGTCATTCATGCATTCAAAACAATTTCTGGAATGCCTTCTAAGAGCCAGGCCCTGCGAAGACCTGGAACGAAACCCCATTCAGGTGCTGTCCCACAAGGACCTCAAAGACCAGTGGAAACGGGCCCCCTAACCGAATTGGCACCAAAGACAACCACTGTGGCAAGCACCCCATGGAGGTGCAATTCCACCAGCCTAATCCCTACACAAGGGAGGGATTTACTGCCTGATGTCTTCATCTTTTCACCATTGTTTAAAATGGTTCCAAGGGTGGACCTAGCTAGACAGCACACAATCCTTGTGATTTGATAGCTTGTAAAAGTCACAATGGCCAGCTTGTATTTTAACCATTTAAACCCACCTTTGATGTATTCTTTTAAAAACAAACAATTTGCTGTGAATCAAAGACAATGAGGTAAAAAACAGCGTGTTAAAAGGGAAAAAAAGAGACTACAAAACAGATTGCCCAGAACCACTCAAACTGAGAAAGGCGGAGTACCAGGCTAGAACTCTGCAGCTAAGAGCATCCCACAGTCCTCCTCTACATATGCCATCCAACTGGCCAGAAGCAAGATATATCAGCTCCTTCTCGTCAGTATTATAATAGATTTTGGTGTATTTTTAATGGTTTTGAAAATGTTTCTGAAGAAGATCTATAAGGAATTTATGCTGAAGACAAAACAGCTAAATGGGATATAGCTAAATGATGGGGTGGGAAAGGGGTAGAGGAAGTTTAGCAAAGAGTTCTCAAAGGTTGTAATTCTAGAGCCAGCTCTTGTAAGAACAATTACAGCAGCGCTAGCAGCAGCTACCCAGGTCCTGAGATAAGTGCTTCGCACTCATGGCCTCTTTGCTTTTTACAACTTTTAATGGTAGATACCACACCTTTGGTAGAAGGTAGACAGAAATGGTGGACACATCATTGAAAGCAGAGGTAAGTGTAAAGTTACAGTCAGAAAACATAAATAAGCTCACAATCTGGGGCCAGTTCCCAAGCCCCTATTCCCACAGGGTGACGGGGAGAGAACACAGTGACACCTGCATACACCACAGACTGCATCACAGCAGAGGACCCCTGAACTTAGGGAACCCGACTTTTATAATGGACATCATATATGCCTATCCCTTTGCTCCATACAAGTATGGCTGGGGAACAGACTGTGGATGAGAGGTGAGAAATAGGCAAGGTCCCTATAATGGAGTTTAGCTTTAATCCTGTCCAAATTAAGAGCCATTTAAGAATTTAAAGTAGGCAATGTTGACACAATCAGATTTACCACTGGAGAACTCTCCCTGCAGGAGAATGGAGCATTGGGGAAGGAAGGGAGTACCACAATCCTACAAGTGAAAAATGCTGCAAATATCCTTGAAAAGGTGCTCCAGAACAAAGGCAGTCAGCACATCAGCTTGCAAGACACACAGAAACACGAGAAATTTACGGAGACCTGTTTTCCGACATACTCACTTTACCTGTAGGATTAACTGAGACTCAGAAAGCTTAAGATGAGTCAGGGTAACATAGCTAGAAGGTAACAGAAGTGAGATTCAAACCCAGACCTTATGATGCCAAGTCCCACTACCCTTCATTATTCAAAATCCTATTACGGAAAACACACCGGCTTCTGCTAGGGGAAGGGGATATGGGGGTGATAAATAGGTCTTCCAGGTTTTCCTGGAGGTTGTCAGCTCACATGGGAAGGGAAAAGGGACGTACTAGTGGCTGGTAATTCTGCCTAGCTATAAGGATAGAGGTTCTCCTTGGGCCATAGGGCTCAAAACTCGAACGACAGAACAGAACTAGGCTGCTCTAGGAGACAGCAGCGATGCCTCTCTATGTGGCGGTAGAGTTCTACTCCCAAGTCTTTTGTTAGCCCCTTCCTAAATCCACCCGACAAAATTTTAAGTGAGAATGCATTCAGAATGGTGAAGAAACGTTTATATGTGAATACTTGGCCTTTATTTCCTAAAACTACTTACAGAGGTATGCAATAAAATAACACTCCATATAAAAATGATCTCACTTCATCTGTGTATTTAAACTAGCTAACACTTCACATACATAATTAAAAGAATGTAAAGTAACTGTACTAAGAAACTGAAAAGAATTTGGTTGGCAGCCTCTTCATTTTGATAACAAACATACCGGATTCAAGAATCAAAGGTAGGGGCTTCCCTGGTGGCACAGTGGTTGAGAGTCCGCCTACCGATGCAGGGGATGGGGGTTTGTGCCCCGGTCGGGGAAGATCCCACATGCAGCGGAGCGGCTGGGCCTGTGGGCCATGGCCGCTGAGCCTGCGTGTCCAGAGCCTGTGCTCCGCAACGGGAGAGGCCACAGCAGTGAGAGGCCCGCGTACCGCAAAAAAAAAAAAAAAAAAAAAAAAGAATCCGCCTGCCAATGCAGGGGACACAGGTTCGAGCCCTGGTCCTGGAAGATCCCACATGCCACGGAGCAACTAAGCCCATGCGCCACAACTACTGAGCCTGCACTCTAGAGCCCGTGAGACACAACTACTGAAGCCCGCGTGCCTAGAGCCCGTGCTCCGCAACAAGAGAAGCCACTGCAGTGAGAAGCCCACGCACCGCAACTAAAGAAGCCCATGCGCAGCAACGAAGACCCAACGCAGCCAAAAATAAACGTTTTAAAAAAAGAATCAAACGTAACTGCAGGCAATTACTTTTTAAATGGGGTTCATTATTTTGAACATGAGTGATCGAGTTCATTTATTAACATAAAAGTGAACAAATGACTTGCTTGGCTTCAAGGGGACAGTAACAGAGGTTCAGCACCTGCACGTCTTTTGGTCTCCCTGGGCTCAATGGGGACCCGGTGGACTGCGGACGCTAGTCTGAGGTTTCTTAGCTCAGTCTGCAAGGTCCCAAGGTCTCTGAGCAGTCCTCGCCAGCCCGGGTTACCCTCTTGCTTGGCAGGGAGCTCCCAGCTCCACGTGAGAAGCCTCCACCCTCACCACCATCACCACCAGGTTCCTCCACCAGGAGTGAAAGGCACAGGTAATACTTATCACACTAACAGAAATGTCTGAATCCACTCAGCTTAACAATCACCCACTTTATAGGCCACTTTTTTTTAACATCTTTATTGGAGTATAATTGCTTTACAATGGTGTGTTAGTTTCTGCTGTATAAGAAAGTGAATCAGCTACATGTATACATATATCCCCATATCCCCTCCCTCTTGTGTTTCCCTCCCACCCTCCCTATCTCACCCCTCTAGGTGGTCACAAAGCACCAAGCTGATCTCCCTGTGCTATGCGGCTGCTTCCCACTAGCTATCTATTTTACATTTGGTAGTGTATACAAGTCCATGCCACTCTCTCACTTCGTCCCAGCTTACCCTTCACCCTCCCCATGTCCTCAAGTCCATACTCTACGTCTGAATCTTTATTCCTGTCCTGCCCCTAGGTTCATCAGAACCTTTTTTTTTTTTTTAGATTCCATATATATGTGTTAGCATGCAGTATTTGTTTTTCTCTTTCTGACTTAATTCACTCTGTATGACAGACTCTAGGTCCATGCACCTCACTACAAATAACTCAATTCCATTTCTTTTTATGGCTGAGTAATATTCAATTGTATATATGTGTCACATCTTCTTTATCCATTCATCTGTTGATGAACACTTAGGTTGCTTCCATGTCCTAGCTATTGTAAACAGAGCTGCAATAAACATTGTGGTACATGACTCTTTTTGAATGATGGTTTTCTCAGGGTATATGCCCAGTAGTGGGATTGCTGGGCCATATGGTAGTGCAATTTTTAGTTTTTTAAGGAACCTCCAGACTGTTCTCCATAGTGGCTGTATCAATTTACATTCCCACGAACAGTGCAAGAGGGTTCCCTTTTCTCCACACCCTCTCCAGCATTTACTGTTTGTAGATTTTTGATGATGGCTATTCTGACTGGTGTGAGGTGATACCTCATTGTAGGGTTTTTTTTTTTTTTTTTTTTTTTTTTTTTTTTGTATGCGTGCTTCTCGTTTTTGTGGCCTCTCCTGTTGTGGCGCCTCCCGTTGTGGAGCGCAGGCTCAGCAGCCATGGCTCACGGGCCTAG